>NC_142664.1:12336955-12493568 GCF_026168435.1 Sesamum indicum | reverse complement strand
GGCCAAGGGATGTGCCACAGTCTATATAGCGCATATGTACTAATTGACCATGAAAGATTAATACTAAGTATCCTCTGTCTAATGTCATCTAAGATACAAAAAGCTAATACATGTGCCGGCCGATGGGTCTGCTCAAATCGTCTTAGATTTCTCTCTCGCCAAATATGGTATATTCATGCACCAAGTAATGCTCGATATGCTACATTAACAATATGTTTTCCCCTCCACTTCCTCGATGGCCATTCCACGTCTCTTGCCCATTCGCGATTGGGCCAAGCAAATCGGATCTGTTGACGAACAGCTGCAAGGCATCTTCTACTGAATCGACATCGGAAGAACATGTGAGTGTGTGTCTCCGCAGTATCATCGTCACAAAGGATGCATCCACCCAAATGATTTAACCATGGTTTGTCTGTCGTCGGTAGCTTTTCCTGAATGGCTAACCATAGGATGAAGGTATGTCGGGGGATCTTCAAGGAACCCGAAAATAGTGAAGTCCAACCTACTTTCGGTCCAGGTGCACAGAATAGCCGATACAGGGCTTGTGTGGTGGGTCGTCCCTCTGGAAACCGCCATTTGATCCTATCCTCCCCTCCATGGATCTGAGGCAGAGTATAAATGATCTCCATACATTCCATATCAGAAAAAAAAGGCCACTGCCATTACCCCTCATCAATGACTGCTTGGAGGTTGGTGGAAATCCCAAGTCCAATAAGGCTTGGTGCCCGTGGTAATCTAGAGATAAGTGGGCCCAATTGGTGCTATGGATCCTTCCACAAATAAAAAGTCCTCCCATCTCCAATAATAAACTCCGTCATAGGTTGGATGGACGTGCGGAGCCGGAGCAGCTTGCGCCATCCCCATGATCCTCCCTTCTCGTCAACTGTCCAAATAGAGGTATGTCGTAGTCGCCCATGCTGCAACCAGTCAACCCATATGGATGTTCGATCACATCTGATAACATCACATAACTTCTTTGCCATTAATGCACGATTAAGGATTCCGATATTATTAAATCTGTACTTATACAACTGAGTCTTTATTGGGCATCGGCATTTATATTACCGAAGAAAATCATTAATGAAATTGAGAAAAGGTTACGAGCTTTCTTGTGGAAGGGAACGATGAATAGTGGCTATGCCAAGGTTGCGTGGAAAGATATATGCCGACCAAAGGAGGAGGGAGGACTTGGATTCAAGAATATCAGTACCTTGAACCGTGCATTGATGACAAAAAAACTGTGTGATGTCATTAGATGCGACAGGACATCGATTTGGGTTGAATGGCTGTACCAGGGACGTCTACCACACACCTCCATATGGATGATTACGGACCATGGCGGCTCATGGGGATGGAGGAAAATCCTTCGATTACGGATGCTCCTCCGAACCATGGTAGACGACCGGATTGGAGATGGGAGGAATTTCTTCTTGTGGCAGGATCCGTGGCATCACCTTGGCCCTCTTTGTGACTCCTTCCCACGAGGACCGAGGCTACTTGGACTAGATGAGTCATCCAGACTTAGCACGGTGATTCATGAAGGAGTATGGCAGTGGCCTCTTATCACGGATCTTGAGTGTTTGGAGATCACACATGTATTACCCACTATTTTTGGAGGGGAAGACCGTATAATATGGAGATTTGAAAATGGTCGACCAACAGCACATGCTATTTATGAGTTACTTGACCTACCAGGACCGAAAGTAGGCTGGTCTTCACTACTTTCGGGATCACTTAAAATTCCACGTCACATCTTTATTCTATGGCTTGCCATCCAAGGAAAGTTGGCTACGACAGATAAACCATAGCCTGCTCACCTTGGCACATGTATCCTATGCAATGAAGGAATGACAGAGACACATGCACATTTATTCTTCTAATGCAGATTTAGTCGAAGATGTCTCACAGAAATTTGAAGAACGATACGATTCCCGTGGCCCAATAGAGAGTGGAAAGATGACATTACGTGGGCTTCACAGAGATGGAGGGGTAAACACATCATCAACATGTCTTATAGAGCACTACTTGCAGCATGTGTATACCACATTTGGAAGAAAAGAAACCTGAGACGATTCGATCACACCGAGAGGACGCCTACTACCATAGCATTACTGATCATTGAGGACATTAGACAGCGAATCCATAGCATCCCACTATCTAGATCAGTCAGTACACGTGCTTTATTTCGATTATGGCGAATCCCTTGGCCTGTCGAGGGATAAACCATTTGGTGATCATATTGTTGTACTGTACCAAATTTACTCAATGAAACTTACTCTTACCGGTAAATTTTGAGCATTCTCAGAATTCGATGAAACTTGACCCAAACGTAGGTCTAGATCCAAGAATTTGTGTGTTAAATTTCTAAGAATAATAATAATTACAAGTTAGATAACAGGGAAACAAACTTACTTTAATAAAACCGTGCAGAACAGCTAAATTTTGAACGTTCTCAAAATTTTACGAAACTTGAACCAAACATAGATCTAGACCCAAGCATTTGTGTTATACATTTGCTAAGCGTTATAATAACTACAAGTTAGTATAAAAGGGAAACAAACTTGATTTAATAAAACCGTGCAGAACAACTAAATTTTGAACGTTCTCAAAATTCGACAAAACCTGTCCCAAACGTTGGTCTACACCCAAGCATTTGTGTGGTAAATTTGCTAAGCGTAATAATAACTACAAGTTAGTATAAAAGGGAAACAAACTTGTTTTAATAAAACCGTGCAAAACTGCTAAATTTTGAGCATTCTCAGAATTCGACGAAAATTGATCCAAACGTAGGTCTAGACCCAAGAATTTGCGTGTTAAATTTCCTAAGTGTAATAATAACTACAAGTTAATATAAAAGGGAAACAAACTTGTTTTAATAAAACCGTGTAAAACAACTAACTTATGAACGTTCTCAGAATTCGACGAAACTTGACCCAGTCGCAGGTCTAGAACCAAGCAGTTGTGTTGTAAATTTGCTAATCGTAATAATAACTACAAGTTAGTATAAAAGGAAAACAAACTTGTTTTAATAAAACCGTGCAAAACAACTAACTTTTGAACGTTCTTAGAATTCGACGAAACTTGACCCAATCGCAGGTCTAGACCCAAGCATTTGTGTGGTAAATTTGCTAAGCGTAATAATAACTACAAGTTAGTATAAAAGGGAAACAAACTTATTTTAATAAAATCGTGCAAAACAGCTAAGTTTTGAGCATTCTCAGAATTCGACGAAAACTGATCCAAACGTTGGTCTAGACCCAAGAATTTGTGTGTTAAATTTCCTAAATGTAATAATAACTACAAGTTAATATAAAAGGGAAACAAACTTGTTTTAATAAAACCGTGTAAAACAGCTAACTTATGAACGTTCTCAGAATTCGATGAAACTTGATCCAATCGCAGGTCTAGACCCAAGCATTTGTGTTGTAAATTTTCTAATCGTAATAATAACTACAAGTTAGTATAAAAGGAAAACAAACTTGTTTAAATAAACCCGTGCAAACCAGCTAAATTTTGAACGGTCTCAGAATTCGACGAAACTTCACCCAAACGTTGGTCTAGACCAAAACATCTATGTTGTAATTTGCTAAGCGTAATAATGACTACAAGTTAGTATAAAAAAACCGTGTAAAACAGCTAAATTTTGAGCATTCTCAGAATTCGACAAAACTTGACCCATACGTAGGTCTAGATCCAAGAATTTGTGTGTTAAATTTCTAAGCGTAATAATAATTACAAGTTAGTATAAAAGGGAAACAAAATTGCTTTAATGAAACCGTGCAGAACAGCTAAATTTTGAACGTTCTCAAAATTTTACGAAACTTGACCCATACATAGATCTAGACACAAGCATTTGTGTTATACATTTGCTAAGCGCAATAATAACTAGAAGTAAGTATAAAAGGGAAACAAACTTGCTTTAATAAAACCGTGCAAAACAGCTAAATTTTGAACGTTCTCAGAATTCAACAAAAACCTGTCCCAAACGTTGGTCTAGACCCAAGCATTTGTGTGGTATATTTGCTAAGCATAATAATAACTACAAGTTAGTATAAAAGGGAAACAAACTTGTTTTAATAAAATCGTGCAATACAGTTAACTTTTGAACGTACACTGAATTCAATGAAACTTGACCCAATCGTTGGTCTAGACCCAAGCATTTGTGTTGCAAATTTGCTAAACGTAATAATAACTACAAGTTAGTGTAAAAGGGAAACAAACTTGCTTTAATAAAACCGTGCAATACAGCTAAATTTTGAACCTTCACAGAATTCGACGAAACTTACCCAAACATTGGTCTAGACCCAAGAATTTGTCTTGTAAATTTGCTAAGCGTAATAATAACTACAAGTTAGGACAAAAGGGAAACAAACTTGTTTTAATAAAACCGTGTAAAACAGCTAACTTTTGAACGTTCTCAGTATTCGACGAAACTTGACCCAATCGTAGGTCTAGACCCAAGAATATATGTGGTAAAATTTCTAAGCGTAATAATACCTACAAGTTAGTATAAAAGAGAAACAAACTTGCTTTAATAAAGCCGTGCAAAACAGCTAAATTTTGAACGTTCTCAGAATTCGACGAAACCTGTCTCAAACGTTGGACTTGACCCAAGCATTTGTGTGGTAAATTTGCTACGCGTAATAATAACAACAAGTTAGTGTAAAAGGGAAACAAACTTGTTTTAATAATATCGTGCAAAACAGCTAATATTTGAACGTTCTCAGAATTCAACGAAACTTGACCAAATCCCAGGTCTAGACCCAAGCATTTTTATTGGAAAATTGCCAAGCGTAATAATAACTACAAGTTAGTATAAAAAGGAAAAAAACTTGTTTCAATAAAACCGTCCAAAACAGCTAATTTTTGAACGTTCTCAAAATTCGACGATAAAAAGACCCAATCGTAGGTCTAGACCCAAGAATTTGTGTGTTAAATTTCCTAAGTGTAATAATAACTACAAGTTAATATAAAAGGGAAACAAACTTGATTTAATAAAACCGTGCAAAACAGCTAAATTTTGGACGGTATCAGAATTCGACTAAACTTGACCCAAACGTTGGTCTAGACCAAAGCATTTGTGTTGTAAATTTGCTAAGCATAATAATAACTACAAGTTAGTATAAAAGGGAAACAAAATTGTTTTAATAAAACCGTTCAAAACAGCTAAATTTTGAGCATTCTCAGAATTCGACGAAACTTGACCCAAACGTAGGTCTAGATCCAAGAATTTGTGTTAAATTTCTAAGCATAATAATAAGAACAACTTAGTATAATAGGGAAACAAACTTACTTTAATAAACCCGTGCAGAACAGCTAAATTTTGAACGTTCTCAAATTTTTACGAAACTTGAAACAAACATAGATCTAGACCCAAGCATTTCTGTTATACATTTGCTAAGCGTTATAATAACTACAAGTTAGTATAAAAGGAAAACAAACTTGCTTTAATAAAACCGTGCAAAACATCGATCTGGGTTGAATGGCTGTACCAGGGACGCCTAAAATGCACCTCCATATGGACGATTACGGACAAAGGCGGCTCATGGGGATGGAGGAAAATCCTCCGATTACGGATGTTTCTCCGAACCATTGTGGACTACCGGATTGGAGATGGAGGAATTTCTTCTTGTGGCAGGATCCGTGGCACCACCTTGGCCCTCTTTGTGACTCTTTCCCACGAGGACCGAGGCTACTTGGACTAGATGAATCATCCAGACTCAGCACGGTGATTCATGAAGGAGTATGGCAATGGCCGCTTATCACAGATCTAGAATTTTTGGAGATTACACATGTAGTACCCACTATTCTTGGAGGGGAAGACCGTATAATTTGGAGATTTGAAAATGGTCGACCAACAACACAGGCTATTTACCAGTTATTCGACCCACCAGGACCGAAAGTAGGCCGGTCTCCACTACTTTCGGGATCAATTAAAATCGCACGTCACATATTTATTCTATGGCTTGCCATCCAAGGCAAGCTGGCTACGACAGATAAACAATGGCTTGCTCACCTTGGCCCATGTATCTTATGCAATGAAGGAATGACAGAGACACATGCACATTTATTCTTCCAATGCAGATTTAGTCGAAGATGTCTCACAGAAATTCGAAGAACAATACGGTTCTTGGGGCCCAATAGAGAGTGGAAAGATGACATTACATGGGCTTCACGGAGATGGAGGGGTAAACACATCATCAACATGTCTTATAGAGCACTACTTGCATCATGTATATACTACATTTGGAAGGAAAGAAACCTTAGACGATTCGATCACACCGAGAGGACGCCTACCACCATAGCATTACTGATGATTGAGGACATTAGACAGCGAATCCATAGCATCACACTAACTAGATCAGTCAGCACACGTGCTTTATATCGATTTTGGCGAATCCCTTGGCCTGTCGAGGGATAAACCATTTGGGGACCACATTGTTGTTGTACTGTACCATTTTTACTTAATGAAACTTACTTTTACAAAAAAAAAAAAACTGTGCAAAACAGCTAAATTTTGAACGTTTTCAGAATTCGAGAAAACCTGTCCCAAACGTTGGTCTAGACCCAAGCATTTGTGTGGTAAATTTGGTAAGCGTAACAATAACTACAAGTTAGTATAAAAGAGAAACAAACTTGTTTTAATAAAACGGTGCAAAACAGCTAAATTTTGAGCATTCTCAGAATTCGACGAAAATTGATCCAAACGTAGGTCTAGACCCAAGAATTTGTGTGTTAAATTTCCTAAATGTAATAATAACTACAAGTTAATATAAAAGGGAAACAAACTTGTTTTAATAAAACCGTGTAAAACAGCTAACTTATGAACGTTCTCAGAATTCGACGAAACTTGACCCAATCGCAGGTCTAGAACCAAGCAGTTGTGTTGTTAATTTGCTAATCGTAATAATAACTACAAGTTAGTATAAAAGGAAAACAAACTTGTTTTAATAAAACCGTGCAAAACAACTAACTTTTGAACGTTCTTAGAATTCGACGAAACTTGACCCAATCGCAGGTCTAGACCCAAGCATTTGTATGGTAAATTTGCTAAGCGTAATAATAACTACAAGTTAGTATAAAAGGGAAACAAACTTGTTTTAATAAAACCGTGCAAAACAGCTAAGTTTTGAGTATTCTTAGAATTCGACGAAAACTGATCCAAACGTTGGTCTAGACCCAAGAATTTGTGTGTTAAATTTCGTAAATGTAATAATAACTACAAGTTAATATAAAAGGGAAACAAACTTGTTTTTATAAAACCGTGTAAAACAGCTAACTTATGAACGTTCTCAGAATTCGATGAAACTTGACCCAATCGCAGGTCTAGACCCAAGCATTTGTGTTGGAAATTTGCTAATCGTAATAATAACTACAAGTTAGTATAAAAGGAAAACAAACTTGTTTAAATAAACCCGTGCAAATCAGCTAAATTTTGAACGGTCTCAGAATTCGACGAAACTTCACCCAAACGTTGGTCTAGACCAAAACATCTATGTTGTAATTTGCTAAGCGTAATAATGACTACAAGTTAGTATAAAAAAATCGTGTAAAACAGCTAAATTTTGAGCATTCTCAGAATTCGACAAAACTTGACCCATACGTAGGTCTAGATCCAAGAATTTGTGTGTTAAATTTCTAAGCGTAATAATAATTACAAGTTAGTATAAAAGGGAAACAAAATTGTTTTAATGAAACCGTGCAGAACAGCTAAATTTTGAACGTTCTCAAATTTTTACGAAACTTGAAACAAACATAGATCTAGACCCAAGCATTTCTGTTATACATTTGCTAAGCGTTATAATAACTACAAGTTAGTATAAAAGGAAAACAAACTTGCTTTAATAAAACCGTGCAAAACATCGATCTGGGTTGAATGGCTGTACCAGGGACGCCTAAAATGCACCTCTATATGGACGATTACGGACAAAGGCGGCTCATGGGGATGGAGGAAAATCCTCCGATTACAGATGTTTCTCCGAACCATTGTGGACTACCGGATTGGAGATGGAGGAATTTCTTCTTGTGGCAGGATCCATGGCACCACCTTGGCCCTCTTTGTGACTCTTTCCCACGAGGACCGAGGCTACTTGGACTAGATGAATCATCCAGACTCAGCACGGTGATTCATGAAGGAGTATGGCAATGGCCATTTATCACAGATCTAGAGTGTTTGGAGATTACACATGTAGTACCCACTATTCTTGGAGGGGAAGACCGTATAATTTGGAGATTTGAAAATGGTCGACCAACAACACAGGCTATTTACCAGTTATTCGACCCACCAGGACCGAAAGTAGGCCGGTCTCCACTACTTTCGGGATCACTTAAAATCGCACGTCACATATTTATTCTATAGCTTGCCATCCAAGGCAAGCTGGCTACGACAGATAAACAATGGCTTGCTCACCTTGGCCCATGTATCTTATGCAATGAAGGAATGACAGAGACACATGAACATTTATTCTTCCAATGCAGATTTAGTCTAAGATGTCTCACAGAAATTCGAAGAACAATACGGTTCTTGTGGCCCAATAGAGAGTGGAAAGATGACATTACATGGGCTTCACGGAGATGGAGGGGTAAACACATCATCAACATGTCTTATAGAGCACTACTTGCATCATTTGTATACCACATTTGGAAGGAAAGAAACCTTAGATGATTCGATCACACCGAGAGGACGCCTACCACCATAGCATTACTGATCATTGAGGAAATTAGACAGCGAATCCATAGCATCACACTAACTAGATCAGTCAGCACACATGCTTTATATCGATTATGGCGAATCCCTTGGCCTGTCGAGGGATAAACCATTTGGGGACCACATTGTTGTTGTACTGTACCATTTTTACTTAATGAAACTTACTTTTACCAAAAAAAAAAAAACTGTGCAAAACAGATAAATTTTGAACGTTTTCAGAATTCGAGAAAACCTGCCCCAGACGTTGGTCTAGACCCAAGCATTTGTGTGGTAAATTTGGTAAGCGTAATAATAACTACAAGTTAGTATAAAAGAGAAACAAACTTGTTTTAATAAAACCGTGCAAAACAGCTAAATTTTGAGCATTCTCAGAATTCGACGAAAATTGATCCAAACGTATGTCTAGACCCAAGAATTTGTGTGTTAAATTTCCTAAATGTAATAATAACTACAAGTTAATATAAAAGGGAAACAAACTTGTTTTAATAAAACCGTGTAAAACAGCTAACTTATGAACGTTCTCAGAATTCGACGAAACTTGACCCAATCGCAGGTCTAGAACCAAGCAGTTGTGTTGTAAATTTGCTAATCGTAATAATAACTACAAGTTAGTATAAAAGGAAAACAAACTTGTTTTAATAAAACCGTGCAAAACAACTAACTTTTGAACGTTCTTAGAATTCGACGAAACTTGACCCAATCGCAGGTCTAGACCCAAGCATTTGTGTGGTAAATTTGCTAAGCGTAATAATAACTACAAGTTAGTATAAAAGGGAAACAAACTTGTTTTAATAAAACCGTGCAAAACAGCTAAGTTTTGAGCATTCTCAGAATTCGACGAAAACTGATCCAAACGTTGGTCTAGACCCAAGAATTTGTGTGTTAAATTTCGTAAATGTAATAATAACTACAAGTTAATATAAAAGGGAAACAAACTTGTTTTAATAAAATCGTGTAAAACAGCTAACTTATGAACGTTCTCAGAATTCGATGAAACTTGACCCAATCGCAGTTCTAGACCCAAGCATTTGTGTTGTAAATTTGCTAATCGTAATAATAACTACAAGTTAGTATAAAAGGAAAACAAACTTGTTTAAATAAACCCGTGCAAACTAGCTAAATTTTGAACGGTCTCAGAATTCGACGAAACTTCACCCAAACGTTGGTCTAGACCAAAACAGCTATGTTGTAATTTGCTAAGCGTAATAATGACTACAAGTTAGTATAAAAAAACCGTGTAAAACAGCTAAATTTTGAGCATTCTCAGAATTCGACAAAACTTGAACCATACGTAGGTCTAGATCCAAGAATTTGTGTGTTAAATTTCTAAGCGTAATAATAATTACAAGTTAGTATAAAAGGGAAACAAAATTGTTTTAATGAAACCGTGCAGAACAGCTAAATTTTGAACGTTCTCAAAATTTTACGAAACTTGACCCATACATAGATCTAGAAACAAGCATTTGTGTTATACATTTGCTAAGCGCAATAATAACTAGAAGTAAGTATAAAAGGGAAACAAACTTGCTTTAATAAAACCGTGCAAAACAGCTAAATTTTGAACGTTCTCAGAATTCAATAAAAACCTGTCCCAAACGTTGGTCTAGACCCAAGCATTTGTGTGGTATATTTGCTAAGCATAATAATAACTACAAGTTTGTATAAAAGGGAAACAAACTTGTTTTAATAAAACCGTGCAATACAGTTAACTTTTGAACGTACACTGAATTCAATGAAACTTGACCCAATCGTTGGTCTAGACCCAAGCATTTGTGTTGCAAATTTGCTAAACGTAATAATAACTACAAGTTAGTGTAAAAGGGAAACAAACTTGCTTTAGTAAAACCGTGCAATACAGCTAAATTTTGAACTTTCACAGAATTCGACGAAACTTACCCAAACATTGGTCTAGACACAAGCATTTGTCTTGTAAATTTGCTAAGCGTAATAATAACTACAAGTTAGTACAAAAGGGAAACAAACTTGTATTAATAAAACCGTGCAAAACAGCTAACTTTTGAATGTTCTCAGTATTCGACGAAACTTGACCCAATCGTAGGTCTAGACCCAAGAATATATGTGGTAAAATTTCTAAGCGTAATAATACCTACAAGTTAGTATAAAAGAGAAACAAACTTGCTTTAATAAAGCCGTGCAAAACAGCTAAATTTTGAACGTTCTCAGAATTCGACGAAACCTGTCTCAAACGTTGGACTAGACCCAAGCATTTGTGTGGTAAATTTGCTAAGCGTAATAATAACAACAAGTTAGTGTAAAAGGGAAACAAACTTGTTTTAATAATATCGAGCAAAACAGCTAATATTTGAACGTTCTCAGAATTCAACGAAACTTGACCCAATCCCAGGTCTAGACCCAAGCATTTTTATTGGAAAATTGCCAAGCGTAATAATAACTACAAGTTAGTATAAAAAGGAAAAAAACTTGTTTCAATAAAACCGTCCAAAATAGCTAATTTTTGAACGTTCTCAAAATTCGACGATAAAAAGACCCAATTGTAGGTCTAGACCCTAGAATATCTGTGGTAAATTTTCTAAACGTAATAATTACTAAAAGTTAGTATAAAAGGGAAACAAACTTGTTTTAATAAAACCGAGCAAAACAGCTAAATTTTGAGCATTCTCAGAATTCGACTAAACTTGATCCAAACATAGGTCTAGACCCAAGAATTTGTGTGTTAAATTTCCTAAGTGTAATAATAACTACAAGTTAATATAAAAGGGAAATAAACTTGATTTAATAAAACCGTGCGAAACAGCTAAATTTTGAACGTTCTCAGAATTCGACAAAACCTGTCCCAAACGTTGATCTACACCCAAGCATTTGTGTGGTAAATTTGCTAAGCATAATAATAACTACAAGTTAGTATAAAAGGGAAACAAACTTGTTTTAATAAAACCGTGCAAAACTGCTAAATTTTGAGCATTCTCAGAATGCGACGAAAATTGATCCAAACGTAGGTCTAGACCCAAGAATTTGCGTGTTAAATTTCCTAAGTGTAATAATAACTACAAGTTAATATAAAAGGGAAACAAACTTGTTTTAATAAAACCGTGTAAAACAGCTAACTTATGAACGTTCTCAGAATTCGACGAAACTTGACCCAATCGCAGGTCTAGAACCAAGCAGTTGTGTTGTAAATTTGCTAATCGTAATAATAACTACAAGTTAGTATAAAAGGAAAACAAACTTGTTTTAATAAAACCGTGTAAAACAACTAACTTTTGAACGTTCTTAGAATTCAACGAAACTTGACCCAATCGCAGGTCTAGACCCAAGCATTTGTGTGGTAAATTTGCTAAGCGTAATAATAACTACAAGTTAGTATAAAAGGGAAACAAACTTGATTTAATAAAACCGTGCGAAACAGCTAAATTTTGAACGTTCTCAGAATTCGACAAAACCTGTCCCAAACGTTGGTCTACACCCAAGCATTTGTCTGGTAAATTTGCTAAGCGTAATAATAACTACAAGTTAGTATAAAAGGGAAACAAACTTGTTTTAATAAAACCGTGCAAAACAGCTAAGTTTTGAGCATTCTCAGAATTCGACGAAAACTGATCCAAACGTTGGTCTAGACCCAAGAATTTGTGTGTTAAATTTCGTAAATGTAATAATAACTACAAGTTAATATAAAAGGGAAACAAACTTGTTTTAATAAAATCGTGTAAAACAGCTAACTTATGAACGTTCTCAGAATTCGATGAAACTTGACCCAATCGCAGTTCTAGACCCAAGCATTTGTGTTGTAAATTTGCTAATCGTAATAATAACTACAAGTTAGTATAAAAGGAAAACAAACTTGTTTAAATAAACCCGTGCAAACCAGCTAAATTTTAAACGGTCTTAGAATTCGACGAAACTTCACCCAAACGTTGGTCTAGACCAAAACATCTATGTTGTAATTTGCTAAGCGTAATAATGACTACAAGTTAGTATAAAAAAACCGTGTAAAACAGCTAAATTTTGAGCATTCTCAGAATTCGACAAAACTTGACCCATGCGTAGGTCTAGATCCAAGAATTTGTGTGTTAAATTTCTAAGCGCAATAATAATTACAAGTTAGTATAAAAGGGAAAAAAAATTGTTTTAATGAAATCGTGCAGAACAGCTAAATTTTGAACGTTCTCAAAATTTTACGAAACTTGACCCATACATAGATCTAGACACAAGCATTTGTGTTATACATTTGCTAAGCGCAATAATAACTAGAAGTAAGTATAAAAGGGAAACAAACTTGCTTTAATAAAACCGTGCAAAACAGCTAAATTTTGAACGTTCTCAGAATTCAACAAAAACCTGTCCTAAACGTTGGTCTAGACCCAAGCATTTGTGTGGTATATTTGCTAAGCATAATAATAACTACAAGTTAGTATAAAAGGGAAACAAACTTGTTTTAATAAAACCGTGCAATACGGTTAACTTTTGAACGTACACTGAATTCAATGAAACTTGACCCAATCGTTGGTCTAGACCCAAGCATTTTGTGTTGCAAATTTGCTAAACGTAATAATAACTACAAGTTAGTGTAAAAGGGAAACAAACTTGCTTTAATAAAACCGTGCAATACAGCTAAATTTTGAACTTTCACAGAATTCGACGAAACTTACCCAAACATTGGTCTAGACCCAAGCATTTGCCTTGTAAATTTGCTAAGCGTAATAATAACTACAAGTTAGTACAAAAGGGAAACAAACTTGTTTTAATAAAACCGTGCAAAACAGCTAACTTTTGAACGTTCTCAGTATTCGACGAAACTTGACCCAATCGTAGGTCTAGACCCAAGAATATATGTGGTAAAATTTCTAAGCGTAATAATACCTACAAGTTAGTATAAAAGAGAAACAAACTTGCTTTAATAAAGCCGTGCA
Source organism: Sesamum indicum (assembly GCF_026168435.1). Lineage (NCBI taxonomy): Eukaryota > Viridiplantae > Streptophyta > Magnoliopsida > Lamiales > Pedaliaceae > Sesamum > Sesamum indicum. The sequence continues at coordinate 12,479,972 of NC_142664.1, read as the reverse complement.
AAACAGCTAAATTTTGAACGTTCTCAGAATTCGACGAAACCTGTCTCAAACGTTGGACTAGACCCAAGCATTTGTGTGGTAAATTTGCTAAGCGTAATAATAACAACAAGTTAGTGTAAAAGGGAAACAAACTTGTTTTAATAATATCGTGCAAAACAGCTAATATTTGAACGTTCTCAGAATTTAACGAAACATGACCCAATCCCAGGTCTAGACCCAAGCATTTTTATTGGAAAATTGCCAAGCGTAATAATAACTACAAGTTAGTATAAAAAGGAAAAAAACTTGTTTCAATAAAACCGTCCAAAACAGCTAATTTTTCAACGTTCTCAAAATTCGACGATAAAAAGACCCAATTGTAGGTCTAGACCCTAGAATATCTGTGGTAAATTTTCTAAGTGTAATAATTACTACAAGTTAGTATAAAAGGGAAACAAACTTGTTTTAATAAAACCGGGCAAAACAGCTAAATTTTGAGCATTCTCAGAATTCGACTAAACTTGATCCAAACATAGGTCTAGACCCAAGAATTTGTGTGTTAAATTTCCTAAGTGTAATAATAACTACAAGTTAATATAAAAGGGAAACAAACATGATTTGATAAAACCGTGCGAAACAGCTAAATTTTGGACGGTATCAGAATTCGACGAAACTTGACCCAAACGTTGGTCTAGACCAAAGCATTTGTGTTGTAAATTTGCTAAGCATAATAATAACTACAAGTTAGTATAAAAGGGAAACAAAATTGTTTTAATAAAACCGTTCAAAACAGCTAAATTTTGGGCATTCTCAGAATTCGACGAAACTTGACCCAAACGTAGGTCTAGATCCAAGAATTTGTGTGTTAAATTTCTAAGCATAATAAAAAGAACAACTTAGTATAATAGGGAAACAAACTTACTTTAATAAAACCGTGCAGAACAGCTAAATTTTGAACGTTCTCAAATTTTTACGAAACTTGAACCAAACATAGATCTAGACTCAAGCATTTCTGTTATACATTTGCTAAGCGTTATAATAACTACAAGTTAGTATAAAAGGAAAACAAACTTGCTTTAATAAAACCGTGCAAAATATCGATCTGGGTTGAATGGCTGTACCAGGGACGCCTACAATGCACCTCTATATGGACGTTACGGACAAAGGCGGCTCATGGGGATGGAGGAAAATCCTCCGATTACGGATGTTTCTCCGAACCATGGTGGACTACCGGATTGGAGATGGAGGAATTTCTTCTTGTGGCAGGATCCGTGGCACCACCTTGGCCCTCTTTGTGACTCTTTCCCACGAGGACCGAGGCTACTTGGACTAGATGAATCATCCAGACTCAGCATGGTGATTCATGAAGGAGTATGGCAATGGCCGCTTATCACAGATCTAGAGTGTTTGGAGATTACACATGTAGTACCCATTATTCTTGGAGGGGAAGACCGTATAATTTGGAGATTTGAAAATGGTCGACCAACAACACAGGCTATTTACCAGTTATTCGACCCACCAGGACCGAAAGTAGGCTGGTCTCAACTACTTTCGGGATCACTTAAAATGGCACGTCACATATTTATTCTATGGCTTGCCATCCATGGCAAGCTGGCTACGACAGATAAACAATGGCTTGCTCACCTTGGCCCATGTATCTTATGCAATGAAGGAATGACAGAGACACATGCACATTTATTCTTCCAATGCAGATTTAGTCGAAGATGTCTCACAGAAATTCGAAGAACAATACGTTTCTTGTGGCCCAATAGAGAGTGGAAAGATGACATTACATGGGCTTCACGGAGATGGAGGGGTAAACACATCATCAACATGTCTTATAGAGCACTACTTGCATCATGTGTATACCACATTTGGAAGGAAAGAAACCTTAGATGATTCGATCACACCGAGAGGACGCCTACCACCATAGCATTACTGATCATTAAGGACATTAGATAGCGAATCCATAGCATCACACTAACTAGATCAGTCAGCACACGTGCTTTATATCGATTATGGCGAATCCCTTGGCCTGTCGAGGGATAAACCATTTGGGGACCACATTGTTGTTGTACTGTACCATTTTTACTTAATGAAACTTACTTTTACCAAAAAAAAAAAAAACTGTGCAAAACAGCTAAATTTTGAACGTTTTCAGAATTCGAAAAAACCTGTCCCAAACGTTGGTCTAGACCCAAGCATTTGTGTGGTAAATTTGCTAAGCGTAATAATAACTACAAGTTAGTATAAAAGAGAAACAAACTTGTTTTAATAAAACGGTGCAAAACAGCTAAATTTTGAGCATTCTCAGAATTCGACGAAAATTGATCCAAACGTAGGTCTAGAGCCAAGAATTTGTGTGTTAAATTTCCTAAATGTAATAATAACTACAAGTTAATATAAAAGGGAAACAAACTTGTTTTAATAAAACCGTGTAAAACAGCTAACTTATGAACGTTCTCAGAATTCGACGAAACTTGACCCAATCGCAGGTCTAGAACCAAGCAGTTGTGTTGTAAATTTGCTAATCGTAATAATAACTACAAGTTAGTATAAAAGGAAAACAAACTTGTTTTAATAAAACCGTGCAAAACAACTAACTTTTGAACGTTCTTAGAATTCGACGAAACTTGACCCAATCGCAGGTCTAGACCCAAGCATTTGTGTGGTAAATTTGCTAAGCGTAATAATAACTGCAAGTTAGTATAAAAGGGAAACAAACTTGTTTTAATAAAACCGTGCAAAACAGCTAAGTTTTGAGCATTATCAGAATTCGATGAAAATTGATCCAAACGTTGGTCTAGACCCAAGAATTTGTGTGTTAAATTTCCTAAATGTAATAATAACTACAAGTTAATATAAAAGGGAAACAAACTTGTTTTAATAAAACCGTGTAAAACAGCTAACTTATGAACGTTCTCAGAATTCGATGAAACTTGACCCAATCGCAGGTCTAGACCCAAGCATTTGTGTTGTAAATTTGCTAATCGTAATAATAACTACAAGTTAGTATAAAAGGAAAACAAACTTGTTTAAATAAACCCGTGCAAACCAGCTAAATTTTGAACGGTCTCAGAATTCGACGAAACTTCACCCAAACGTTGGTCTAGACCAAAACATCTATGTTGTAATCTGCTAAGCGTAATAATGACTACAAGTTAGTATAAAAAAACCGTGTAAAACATCTAAATTTTGAGCATTCTCAGAATTCGACAAAACTTGACCCATACGTAGGTCTAGATCCAAGAATTTGTGTGTTAAATTTCTAAGCGTAATAATAATTACAAGTTAGTATAAAAGGGAAACAAAATTGTTTTAATGAAACCGTGCAGAACAGCTAAATTTTGAACGTTCTCAAAATTTTACGAAACTTGACCCATACATAGATCTAGACACAAGCATTTGTGTTATACATTTGCTAAGCGCAATAATAACTAGAAGTAAGTATAAAAGGGAAACAAACTTGCTTTAATAAAACCGTGCAAAACAGCTAAATTTTGAACGTTCTCAGAATTCAACAAAAACCTGTCCCAAATGTTGGTCTAGACCCAAGCATTTGTGTGGTATATTTGCTAAGCATAATAATAACTACAAGTTAGTATAAAAGGGAAACAAACTTGTTTTAATAAAACCGTGCAATACAGTTAACTTTTGAACGTACACTGAATTCAATGAAACTTGACCCAATCGTTGGTCTAGACCCAAGCATTTGTGTTGCAAATTTGCTAAACGTAATAATAACTACAAGTTAGTGTAAAAGGGAAACAAACTTGCTTTAATAAAACCGTGCAATACAACTAAATTTTGAACCTTCACAGAATTCGACGAAACTTACCCAAACATTGGTCTAGACCCAAGCATTTGTCTTGTAAATTTGCTAAGCGTAATAATAACTACAAGTTAGTACAAAAGGGAAACAAACTTGTTTTAATAAAACCGTGCAAAACAGCTAACTTTTGAACATTCTCAGTATGCGACGAAACTTGACCCAATCGTAGGTCTAGACCCAAGAATATATGTGGTAAAATTTCTAAGCGTAATAATACCTACAAGTTAGTATAAAAGAGAAACAAACTTGCTTTAATAAAGCCGTGCAAAACAGATAAATTTTGAACGTTCTCAGAATTCGACGAAACCTGTCTCAAACGTTGGACTAGACCCAAGCATTTGTGTGGTAAATTTGCTAAGCGTAATAATAACAACAAGTTAGTGTAAAAGGGAAACAAACTTGTTTTATTAATATCGTGCAAAACAGCTAATATTTGAACATTCTCAGAATTCCACGAAACTTGACCCAATCCCAGGTCTAGACCCAAGCATTTTTATTGGAAAATTGCCAAGCGTAATAATAACTACAAGTTAGTATAAAAAGGAAAAAAACTTGTTTCAATAAAACCGTCCAAAACAGCTAATTTTTGAACGTTCTCAAAATTCGACGATAAAAAGACCCAATCGTAGGTCTAGACCCTAGAATATCTGTGGTAAATTTTCTAAGCGTAATAATAACTACAAGTTAGTATAAAAGGGAAACAAACTTGTTTTAATAAAATCGGGCAAAACAGCTAAATTTTGAGCATTCTCAGAATTCGACTAAACTTGATCCAAACATAGGTCTAGACCCAAGAATTTGTGTGTTAAATTTCCTAAGTGTAATAATAACTACAAGTTAATATAAAAGGGAAACAAACTTGTTTTAATAAAACCGTGTAAAACAGCTAACTTATGAACGTTCTCAGAATTCGATGAAACTTGACCCAGTCGCAAGTCTAGACCCAAGCATTTGTGTTGTAAATTTGCTAATCGTAATAATAACTACAAGTTAGTATAAAAGGAAAACAAACTTGTTTTAATAAACCCGTGCAAACCAGCTAAATTTTGAACGGTCTCAGGATTCGACGAAACTTGACCCAAACGTTGGTCTAGACCCAAACATCTATGTTGTAATTTGCTAAGCGTAATAATGACTCAAAGTTAGTATAAAAGGGAAACAAACTTGTTTTAATAAAACCGTGCAAAACAGCTAAATTTTGAGCATTCTCACAATTCGACAAAACTTGACCCAAACGTAGGCCTAGATCCAAGAATTTGTGTGTTAAATTTCTAAGCGTAATAATAATTACAAGTTAGTATAAAAGGGAAACAAAATTGCTTTTATAAACCGTGCAGAACAGCTAAATTTTGAACGTTCTCAAAATTTTACGAAACTTGACCCAAACATAGATCGAGACCCAAGCGTTTGTGTTATACATTTGCTAATCGTAATAATAACTACAAGTTAGTATAAAAGGGAAACAAACTTGTTTTAATAAAACCGTGCAAAACAGCTAACTTTTGAACGTTCTCAGGATTCGACGAAACTTGACCCAATCGTAGGTCTAGACCCAAGAATATATGTGGTAAAATTTCTAAGCGTAATAATACCTACAAGTTAGTATAAAAGAGAAACAAACTTGCTTTAATAAAGCCGTGCAAAACAGCTAAATTTTGAACGTTATCAGAATTCGACGAAACCTGTCTCAAACGTTGGACTAGACCCAAGCATTTGTGTGGTAAATTTGCTAAGCGTAATAATAACAACAAGTTAGTGTAAAAGGGAAACAAACTTGTTTTAATAATATCGTGCAAAACAGCTAATATTTGAACGTTCTCAGAATTCAACGAAACTTGACCCAATCCCAGGTCTAGACCCAAGCATTTTTATTGGAAAATTGCCAAGCGTAATAATAACTACAAGTTAGTATAAAAAGGAAAAAAACTTGTTTAAATAAAACCGTCCAAAACAGCTAATTTTTGAACGTTCTCAAAATTCGACGATAAAAAGACCCAATCGTAGGTCTAGACCCTAGAATATCTGTGGTAAATATTCTAAGCGTAATAATAACTACAAGTTAGTATAAAAGGGAAACAAACTTGTTTTAATAAAACCGGGCAAAACAGCTAAATTTTGAGCATTCTCAGAATTCGACTAAACTTGATCCAAACATAGGTCTAGACCCAAGAATTTGTGTGTTAAATTTCCTAAGTGTAATAATAACTACAAGTTAATATAAAAGGGAAACAAACTTGTTTTAATAAAACCGTGTAAAACAGCTAACTTATGAACGTTCTCAGAATTCGATTAACTTGACCCAGTCGCAAGTCTAGACCCAAGCATTTGTGTTGTAAATTTGCTAATCGTAATAATAACTACAAGTTAGTATAAAAGGAAAACAAACTTGTTTTAATAAACCCGTGCAAACCAGCTAAATTTTGAACGGTCTCAGAATTCGACGAAACTTGACCCAAACGTTGGTCTAGACCCAAACATCTATGTTGTAATTTGCTAAGCGTAATAATGACTCAAAGTTAGTATAAAAGGGAAACAAACTTGTTTTAATAAAACCGTGCAAAACAGCTAAATTTTGAGCATTCTCACAATTCGACAAAACTTGACCCAAACGTAGGCCTAGATCCAAGAATTTGTGTGTTAAATTTCTAAGCGTAATAATAATTACAAGTTAGTATAAAAGGGAAACAAAATTGCTTTTATAAACCGTGCAGAACAGCTAAATTTTGAACGTTCTCAAAATTTTACGAAACTTGACCCAAACATAGATCGAGACCCAAGCGTTTGTGTTATACATTTGCTAATCGTAATAATAACTACAAGTTAGTATAAAAGGGAAACAAACTTGTTTTAATAAAACCGTGCAAAACAGCTTACTTTTGAACGTTCTCAGGATTCGACGAAACTTGACCCAATCGTAGGTCTAGACCCAAGAATATATGTGGTAAAATTTCTAAGCGTAATAATACCTACAAGTTAGTATAAAAGAGAAACAAACTTGCTTTAATAAAGCCGTGCAAAACAGCTAAATTTTGAACGTTATCAGAATTCGACGAAACCTGTCTCAAACGTTGGACTAGACCCAAGCATTTGTGTGGTAAATTTGCTAAGCGTAATAATAACAACAAGTTAGTGTAAAAGGGAAACAAACTTGTTTTAATAATATCGTGCAAAACAGCTAATATTTGAACGTTCTCAGAATTCAACGAAACTTGACCCAATCCCAGGTCTAGACCCAAGCATTTTTATTGGAAAATTGCCAAGCGTAATAATAACTACAAGTTAGTATAAAAAGGAAAAAAACTTGTTTAAATAAAACCGTCCAAAACAGCTAATTTTTGAACGTTCTCAAAATTCGACGATAAAAAGACCCAATCGTAGGTCTAGACCCTAGAATATCTGTGGTAAATATTCTAAGCGTAATAATAACTACAAGTTAGTATAAAAGGGAAACAAACTTGTTTTAATAAAACCGGGCAAAACAGCTAAATTTTGAGCATTCTCAGAATTCGACTAAACTTGATCCAAACATAGGTCTAGACCCAAGAATTTGTGTGTTAAATTTCCTAAGTGTAATAATAACTACAAGTTAATATAAAAGGGAAACAAACTTGTTTTAATAAAACCGTGTAAAACAGCTAACTTATGAACGTTCTCAGAATTCGATTAACTTGACCCAGTCGCAAGTCTAGACCCAAGCATTTGTGTTGTAAATTTGCTAATCGTAATAATAACTACAAGTTAGTATAAAAGGAAAACAAACTTGTTTTAATAAACCCGTGCAAACCAGCTAAATTTTGAACGGTCTCAGAATTCGACGAAACTTGACCCAAACGTTGGTCTAGACCCAAACATCTATGTTGTAATTTGCTAAGCGTAATAATGACTCAAAGTTAGTATAAAAGGGAAACAAACTTGTTTTAATAAAACCGTGCAAAACAGCTAAATTTTGAGCATTCTCACAATTCGACAAAACTTGACCCAAACGTAGGTCTAGATCCAAGAATTTGTGTGTTAAATTTCTAAGCGTAATAATAATTACAAGTTAGTATAAAAGGGAAACAAAATTGCTTTTATAAACCGTGCAGAACAGCTAAATTTTGAACGTTCTCAAAATTTTACGAAACTTGACCCAAACATAGATCGAGACCCAAGCGTTTGTGTTATACATTTGCTAATCGTAATAATAACTACAAGTTAGTATAAAAGGGAAACAAACTTGTTTTAATAAAACCGTGCAAAACAGCTAAGTTTTGAACGTTCTCAGGATTCGACGAAACTTGACCCAATCGTAGGTCTAGACCCAAGAATATATGTGGTAAAATTTCTAAGCGTAATAATACCTACAAGTTAGTATAAAAGAGAAACAAACTTGCTTTAATAAAGCCGTGCAAAACAGCTAAATTTTGAACGTTATCAGAATTCGACGAAACCTGTCTCAAACGTTGGACTAGACCCAAGCATTTGTGTGGTAAATTTGCTAAGCGTAATAATAACAACAAGTTAGTGTAAAAGGGAAACAAACTTGTTTTAATAATATCGTGCAAAACAGCTAATATTTGAACGTTCTCAGAATTCAACGAAACTTGACCCAATCCCAGGTCTAGACCCAAGCATTTTTATTGGAAAATTGCCAAGCGTAATAATAACTACAAGTTAGTATAAAAAGGAAAAAAACTTGTTTAAATAAAACCGTCCAAAACAGCTAATTTTTGAACGTTCTCAAAATTCGACGATAAAAAGACCCAATCGTAGGTCTAGACCCTAGAATATCTGTGGTAAATATTCTAAGCGTAATAATAACTACAAGTTAGTATAAAAGGGAAACAAACTTGTTTTAATAAAACCGGGCAAAACAGCTAAATTTTGAGCATTCTCAGAATTCGACTAAACTTGATCCAAACATAGGTCTAGACCCAAGAATTTGTGTGTTAAATTTCCTAAGTGTAATAATAACTACAAGTTAATATAAAAGGGAAACAAACTTGTTTTAATAAAACCGTGTAAAACAGCTAACTTATGAACGTTCTCAGAATTCGATTAACTTGACCCAGTCGCAAGTCTAGACCCAAGCATTTGTGTTGTAAATTTGCTAATCGTAATAATAACTACAAGTTAGTATAAAAGGAAAACAAACTTGTTTTAATAAACCCGTGCAAACCAGCTAAATTTTGAACGGTCTCAGAATTCGACGAAACTTGACCCAAACGTTGGTCTAGACCCAAACATCTATGTTGTAATTTGCTAAGCGTAATAATGACTCAAAGTTAGTATAAAAGGGAAACAAACTTGTTTTAATAAAACCGTGCAAAACAGCTAAATTTTGAGCATTCTCACAATTCGACAAAACTTGACCCAAACGTAGGTCTAGATCCAAGAATTTGTGTGTTAAATTTCTAAGCGTAATAATAATTACAAGTTAGTATAAAAGGGAAACAAAATTGCTTTTATAAACCGTGCAGAACAGCTAAATTTTGAACGTTCTCAAAATTTTACGAAACTTGACCCAAACATAGATCGAGACCCAAGCGTTTGTGTTATACATTTGCTAATCGTAATAATAACTACAAGTTAGTATAAAAGGGAAACAAACTTGTTTTAATAAAACCGTGCAAAACAGCTAAGTTTTGAACGTTCTCAGGATTCGACGAAACTTGACCCAATCGTAGGTCTAGACCCAAGAATATATGTGGTAAAATTTCTAAGCGTAATAATACCTACAAGTTAGTATAAAAGAGAAACAAACTTGCTTTAATAAAGCCGTGCAAAACAGCTAAATTTTGAACGTTATCAGAATTCGACGAAACCTGTCTCAAACGTTGGACTAGACCCAAGCATTTGTGTGGTAAATTTGCTAAGCGTAATAATAACAACAAGTTAGTGTAAAAGGGAAACAAACTTGTTTTAATAATATCGTGCAAAACAGCTAATATTTGAACGTTCTCAGAATTCAACGAAACTTGACCCAATCCCAGGTCTAGACCCAAGCATTTTTATTGGAAAATTGCCAAGCGTAATAATAACTACAAGTTAGTATAAAAAGGAAAAAAACTTGTTTAAATAAAACCGTCCAAAACAGCTAATTTTTGAACGTTCTCAAAATTCGACGATAAAAAGACCCAATCGTAGGTCTAGACCCTAGAATATCTGTGGTAAATATTCTAAGCGTAATAATAACTACAAGTTAGTATAAAAGGGAAACAAACTTGTTTTAATAAAACCGGGCAAAACAGCTAAATTTTGAGCATTCTCAGAATTCGACTAAACTTGATCCAAACATAGGTCTAGACCCAAGAATTTGTGTGTTAAATTTCCTAAGTGTAATAATAACTACAAGTTAATATAAAAGGGAAACAAACTTGTTTTAATAAAACCGTGTAAAACAGCTAACTTATGAACGTTCTCAGAATTCGATTAACTTGACCCAGTCGCAAGTCTAGACCCAAGCATTTGTGTTGTAAATTTGCTAATCGTAATAATAACTACAAGTTAGTATAAAAGGAAAACAAACTTGTTTTAATAAACCCGTGCAAACCAGCTAAATTTTGAACGGTCTCAGAATTCGACGAAACTTGACCCAAACGTTGGTCTAGACCCAAACATCTATGTTGTAATTTGCTAAGCGTAATAATGACTCAAAGTTAGTATAAAAGGGAAACAAACTTGTTTTAATAAAACCGTGCAAAACAGCTAAATTTTGAGCATTCTCACAATTCGACAAAACTTGACCCAAACGTAGGTCTAGATCCAAGAATTTGTGTGTTAAATTTCTAAGCGTAATAATAATTACAAGTTAGTATAAAAGGGAAACAAAATTGCTTTTATAAACCGTGCAGAACAGCTAAATTTTGAACGTTCTCAAAATTTTACGAAACTTGACCCAAACATAGATCGAGACCCAAGCGTTTGTGTTATACATTTGCTAATCGTAATAATAACTACAAGTTAGTATAAAAGGGAAACAAACTTGTTTTAATAAAACCGTGCAAAACAGCTAAGTTTTGAACGTTCTCAGGATTCGACGAAACTTGACCCAATCGTAGGTCTAGACCCAAGAATATATGTGGTAAAATTTCTAAGCGTAATAATACCTACAAGTTAGTATAAAAGAGAAACAAACTTGCTTTAATAAAGCCGTGCAAAACAGCTAAATTTTGAACGTTATCAGAATTCGACGAAACCTGTCTCAAACGTTGGACTAGACCCAAGCATTTGTGTGGTAAATTTGCTAAGCGTAATAATAACAACAAGTTAGTGTAAAAGGGAAACAAACTTGTTTTAATAATGTCGTGCAAAAAAACTAATATTTGAACGTTCTCAGAATTCAACGAAACTTGACCCAATCCCAGGTCTAGACCCAAGCATTTTTATTGGAAAATTGCCAAGCGTAATAATAACTACAAGTTAGTATAAAAAGGAAAAAAACTTGTTTCAATAAAACCGTCCAAAACAGTTAATTTTTGAACGTTCTCAAAATTCGACGATAAAAAGACCCAATCGTAGGTCTAGACCCTAGAATATCTGTGGTAAATTTTCTAAGCGTAATAATAACTATAAGTTAGTATAAAAGGGAAACAAACTTGTTTTAATAAAACCGTGCAAAACAGCTAAATTTTGAGCATTCTCAGAATTCGACTAAACTTGATCCAAACATAGGTCTAGACCCAAGAATTTGTGTGTTAAATTTCCTATGTGTAATAATAACTACAAGTTAATATAAAAGGGAAACAAACTTGATTTAATAAAACCGTGCAAAACAGCTAAATTTTGGACGGTATCAGAATTCGACGAAACTTGACCCAAACGTAGGTCTAGATCAAAGAATTTGTGTGTTAAATTTCTAAGCATAATAATAAGAACAACTTAGTATAATAGGGAAACAAACTTACTTTAATAAAACCGTGCAGAACAGCTAAATTTTGAACGTTCTCAAAATTTTACGAAACTTGAACCAAACATAGATCTAGACCCAAGCATTTCTGTTATACATTTGCTAAGCGTTATAATAACTACAAGTTAGTATAAAAGAAAAACAAACTTGCTTTAATAAAACCGTGCAAAACATCGATCTGGGTTGAATGGCTGTACCAGGGACGCCTACAATGCACCTCTATATGGACGATTACGGACAAAGGCGGCTCATGGGGATGGAGGAAAATCCTCCGATTACGGATGTTTCTCCGAACCATTGTGGACTACCGGATTGGAGATGGAGGAATTTCTTCTTGTGGCAGGATCCGTGGCACCACCTTGGCCCTCTTTGTGACTCTTTCCCACGAGGACCGAGGCTACTTGGACTAGATGAATCATCCAGACTCAGCACGGTGATTCATAAAGGAGTATGGCAATGGCCGCTTATCATAGATCTAGAGTGTTTGGAGATTACACATGTAGTACCCACTATTCTTGGAGGGGAAGACCGTATAATTTGGAGATTTGAAAATGGTCGACCAACAACACAGGCTATTTACCAGTTATTCGACCCACCAGGACCGAAAGTAGGCTGGTCTCCACTACTTCGGGATCACTTAAAATCGCACGTCACATATTTATTCTATGGCTTGCCATCCAAGGCAAGCTGGCTACGACAGATAAACAATGACTTGCTCACCTTGGCCCATGTATCTTATGCAATGAAGGAATGACAGAGACACATGCACATTTATTTTTCCAATGCAGATTTAGTCGAAGATATCTCACAGAAATTCGAAAAACAATACGGTTCTTGTGGCCCAATAGAGAGTGGAAAGATGACATTACATGGGCTTCACGGAGATGGAGGGGTAAACACATCATCAACATGTCTTATAGAGCACTACTTGCATCATGTGTATACCACATTTGGAAGGAAAGAAACCTTAGACGATTCGATCACACCGAGAGGACGCCTACCACCATAGCATTACTGATCATTGAGGACATTAGACAGCGAATCCATAGAATCACACTAACTAGATCAGTCAGCACACGTGCTTTATATCGATTATGGCGAATCCCTTGTCCTGTCGAGGAATAAACCATTTGGGGACCACATTGTTGTTGTACTGTACCATTTTTACTTAATGAAACTAACTTTTACCAAAAAAAAAAAAAACTGTGCAAAACAGCTAAATTTTGAATGTTTTCAGAATTCGAAAAAACGTGTCCCAAATGTTGGTCTAGACCCAAGCATTTGTGTTGCAAATTTGCTAAACGTAATAATAACTACAAGTTAGTGTAAAAGGGAAACAAACTTGCTTTAATAAAACCGTGCAATACAACTAAATTTTGAACCTTCACAGAATTCGACGAAACTTACCCAAACATTGGTCTAGACCCAAGCGTTTGTGTTATACATTTGCTAATCGTAATAATAACTACAAGTTAGTATAAAAGGGAAACAAACTTGTTTTAATAAAACCGTGCAAAACAGCTAACTTTTGAACGTTCTCAGGATTCGACGAAACTTGACCCAATCGTAGGTCTAGACCCAAGAATATATGTGGTAAAATTTCTAAGCGTAATAATACCTACAAGTTAGTATAAAAGAGAAACAAACTTGCTTTAATAAAGCCGTGCAAAACAGCTAAATTTTGAACGTTATCAGAATTCGACGAAACCTGTCTCAAACGTTGGCCTAGACCCAAGCATTTGTGTGGTAAATTTGCTAAGCGTAATAATAACAACAAGTTAGTGTAAAAGGGAAACAAACTTGTTTTAATAATGTCGTGCAAAACAGCTAATATTTGAACGTTCTAAGAATTCAACGAAACTTGACCCAATCCCAGGTCTAGACCCAAGCATTTTTATTGGAAAATTGCCAAGCGTAATAATAACTACAAGTAGTATAAAAAGGAAAAAAACTTGTTTCAATAAAACAGTCCAAAACAGTTAATTTTTGAACGTTCTCAAAATTCGACGATAAATTTCCTAAGTGTAAAACTACAAGTTAATATAAAAGGGAAACAAACTTGTTTTAATAAAACCGTGTAAAACAGCTAACTTATGAACGTTCTCAGAATTCGATGAAAGTTGACCCAGTCGCAAGTCTAGACCCAAGCATTTGTGTTGTAAATTTGCTAATCGTAATAATAACTACAAGTTAGTATAAAAGGAAAACAAACTTGTTTTAATAAACCCGTGCAAACCAGCTAAATTTTGAACGGTCTCAGAATTCGACGAAACTTGACCCAAACGTTGGTCTAGACCCAAACATCTATGTTGTAATTTGCTAAGCGTAATAATGACTCAAAGTTAGTATAAAAGGGAAACAAACTTGTTTTAATATAACCGTGCAAAACAGCTACATTTTGAACATTCTCACAATTCGACAAAACTTGACCCAAACGTAGGTCTAGATCCAAGAATTTGTGTGTTAAATTTCTAAGCGTAATAATAATTACAAGTTAGTATAAAAGGGAAACAAAATTGCTTTAATAAACCGTGCAGAACAGCTAAATTTTGAACGTTCTCAAAATTTTACGAAACTTGACCCAAACATAGATCGAGACCCAAGCGTTTGTGTTATACATTTGCTAATCGTAATAATAACTACAAGTTAGTATAAAAGGGAAACAAACTTGTTTTAATAAAACCGTGCAAAACAGCTAACTTTTGAACGTTCTCAGGATTCGACGAAACTTGACCCAATCGTAGGTCTAGACCCAAGAATATATGTGGTAAAATTTCTAAGCGTAATAATACCTACAAGTTAGTATAAAAGAGAAACAAACTTGCTTTAATAAAGCCGTGCAAAACAGCTAAATTTTGAACGTTATCAGAATTCGACGAAACCTGTCTCAAACGTTGGACTAGACCCAAGCATTTGTGTGGTAAATTTGCTAAGCGTAATAATAACAACAAGTTTGTGTAAAAGGGAAACAAACTTGTTTTAATAATGTCGTGCAAAACAGCTAATATTTGAACGTTCTCAGAATTCAACGGAACTTGACCCAATCCCAGGTCTAGACCCAAGCATTTTTATTGGAAAATTGCCAAGCGTAATAATAACTACAAGTTAGTATAAAAAGGAAAAAAACTTGTTTCAATAAAACCGTCCAAAACAGTTAATTTTTGAACGTTCTCAAAATTCGACGATAAAAAGACCCAATCGTAGGTCTAGACCCTAGAATATCTGTGGTAAATTTTCTAAGCGTAATAATAACTATAAGTTAGTATAAAAGGGAAACAAACTTGTTTTAATAAAACCGTGCAAAACAGCTAAATTTTGAGCATTCTCAGAATTCGACTAAATTTGATCCAAACATAGGTCTAGACCCAAGAATTTGTGTGTTAAATTTCCTATGTGTAATAATAACTACAAGTTAATATAAAAGGGAAACAAACTTGATTTAATAAAACCGTGCAAAACAGCTAAATTTTGGACGGTATCAGAATTCGACGAAACTTGACCCAAACGTAGGTCTAGATCAAAGAATTTGTGTGTTAAATTTCTAAGCATAATAATAAGAACAACTTAGTATAATAGGGAAACAAACTTACTTTAATAAAACCGTGCAGAACAGCTAAATTTTGAACGTTCTCAAAATTTTACGAAACTTGAACCAAACATAGATCTAGACCCAAGCATTTCTGTTATACATTTGCTAAGCGTTATAATAACTACAAGTTAGTATAAAAGGAAAACAAACTTGCCTTAATAAAACCGTGCAAAACATCGATCTGGGTTGAATGGCTGTACCAGGGACGCCTACAATGCACCTCTATATGGACGATTACGGACAAAGGCGGCTCATGGGGATGGAGGAAAATCCTCCGATTACGGATGTTTCTCCGAACCATTGTGGACTACCGGATTGGAGATGGAGGAATTTCTTCTTGTGGCAGGATCCGTGGCACCACCTTGGCCCTCTTTGTGACTCTTTCCCACGAGGACCGAGGCTACTTGGACTAGATGAATCAGCCAGACTCAGCACGGTGATTCATGAAGGAGTATGGCAATGGCCGCTTATCACAGATCTAGAGTGTTTGGAGATTACACATGTAGTACCCACTATTCTTGGAGGGGAAGACCGTATAATTTGGAGATTTGAAAATGGTCGACCAACAACACAGGCTATTTACCAGTTATTCGACCCACCAGGACCGAAAGTAGGCTGGTCTCCACTACTTCGGGATCACTTAAAATCGCACGTCACATATTTATTCTATGGCTTGCCATCCAAGGCAAGCTGGCTACGACAGATAAACAATGGCTTGCTCACCTTGGCCCATGTATCTTATGCAATGAAGGAATGACAGAGACACATGCACATTTATTTTTCCAATGCAGATTTAGTCGAAGATATCTCACAGAAATTCGAAGAACAATACGGTTCTTGTGGCTCAATAGAGAGTGGAAAGATGACATTACATGGGCTTCACGGAGATGGAGGGGTAAACACATCATCAACATGTCTTATAGAGCACTACTTGCATCATGTGTATACCACATTTGGAAGGAAAGAAACCTTAGACGATTCGATCACACCGAGAGGACGCCTACCACCATAGCATTACTGATCATTGAGGACATTAGACAGCGAATCCATAGAATCACACTAACTAGATCAGTCAGCACACGTGCTTTATATCGATTATGGCGAATCCCTTGGCCTGTCGAGGGATAAACCATTTGGGGACAACATTGTTGTTGTACTGTACCATTTTTACTTAATGAAACTTACTTTTACCAAAAAAAAAAAAAACTGTGCAAAACAGCTAAATTTTGAATGTTTTCAGAATTCGAAAAAACGTGTCCCAAATGTTGGTCTAGACCAAGCATTTGTGTTGCAAATTTGCTAAACGTAATAATAACTACAAGTTAGTGTAAAAGGAAAACAAACTTGCTTTAATCAACTAAATTTTGAACCTTCACAGAATTCGACGAAACTTACCCAAACATTGGTCTAGACCCAAGCATTTGTCTTGTAAATTTGCTAAGCGTAATAATAACTACAAGTTAGTACAAAAGGAAAACAAACTTGTTTTAATAAAACCGTGCAAAACAGCTAACTTTTGAACGATCTTAGTATTCGACGAAACTTGACCCAATCGTAGGTCTAGACCCAAGAATATATGTGGTAAAATTTCTAAGCGTAATAATACCTACAAGTTAGTATAAAAGAGAAACAAGCTTGCTTTAATAAAGCCATGCAAAACAGATAAATTTTGAAAGTTCTCAGAATTCGACGAAACCTGTCTCAAACGTTGGACTAGACCCAAGCATTTGTGTGGTAAATTTGCTAAGTGTAATAATAACAACAAGTTAGTGTAAAAGGGAAACAAACTTGTTTTAATAATATCGTGCAAAACAGCTAATATTTGAACATTCTCAGAATTCAACGAAACTTGACCCAATCCCAGGTCTAGACCCAAGCATTTTTATTGGAAAATTGCCAAGCGTAATAATAACTACAAGTTAGTATAAAAAGGAAAAAAACTTGTTTCAATAAAACCGTCCAAAACAGCAAATTTTTGAACGTTCTCAAAATTCGACGATAAAAAGACCCAATCGTAGGTCTAGACCCTAGAATATCTGTGGTAAATTTTCTAAGCGTAATAATAACTACAAGTTAGTATAAAAGGGAAACAAACTTGTTTTAATAAAACCGTGCAAAACAGCTAAATTTTGAGCATTCTCAGAATTCGACTAAACTTGATCCAAACATAGGTCTAGACCCAAGAATTTGTGTGTTAAATTTCCTAAGTGTAATAATAACTACAAGTTAATATAAAAGGGAAATAAACTTGTTTTAATAAAACCGTGTAAAACAGCTAACTTATGAACGTTCTCAGAATTCGATGAAACTTGACCCAGTCGCAAGTCTAGACCCAAGCATTTGTGTTGTAAATTTGCTAATCGTAATAATAACTACAAGTTTGTATAAAAGGAAAATAAACTTGTTTTAATAAACCCGTGCAAACAAGCTAAATTTTGAACGGTCTCAGAATTCGACGAAACTTGACCCAAACGTTGGTCTAGACCCAAACATCTATGTTGTAATTTGCTAAGCGTAATAATGACTCAAAGTTAGTATAAAAGGGAAACAAACTTGTTTTAATATAACCGTGCAAAACAGCTACATTTTGAGCATTCTCACAATTCGACAAAACTTGACGCAAACGTAGGTCTAGATCCAAGAATTTGTGTGTTAAATTTCTAAGCGTAATAATAATTACAAGTTAGTATAAAAGGGAAACAAAATTGCTTTAATAAACCGTGCAGAACAGCTAAATTTTGAACGTTCTCAAAATTTTACGAAACTTGACCCAAACATAGATCGAGACCCAAGCGTTTGTGTTATACATTTGCTAATCGTAATAATAACTACAAGTTAGTATAAAAGGGAAACAAACTTGTTTTAATAAAACCGTGCAAAACAGCTAACTTTTGAACGTTCTCAGGATTCGACGAAACTTGACCCAATCGTAGGTCTAGACCCAAGAACATATGTGGTAAAATTTCTAAGCGTAATAATACCTACAAGTTAGTATAAAAGAGAAACAAACTTGCTTTAATAAAGCCGTGCAAAACAGCTAAATTTTGAACGTTATCAGAATTCGACGAAACCTGTCTCAAACATTGGACTAGAGCCGAGCATTTGTGTGGTAAATTTGCTAAGCGTAATAATAACAACAAGTTTGTGTAAAAGGGAAACAAACTTGTTTTAATAATGTCGTGCAAAACAGCTAATATTTGAACGTTCTCAGAATTCAACGGAACTTGACCCAATCCCAGGTCTAGACCCAAGCATTTTTATTGGAAAATTGCCAAGCGTAATAATAACTACAAGTTAGTATAAAAAGGAAAAAAACTTGTTTCAATAAAACCGTCCAAAACAGTTAATTTTTGAACGTTCTCAAAATTCGACGATAAAAAGACCCAATCGTAGGTCTAGACCCTAGAATATCTGTGGTAAATTTTCTAAGCGTAATAATAACTATAAGTTAGTATAAAAGGGAAACAAACTTGTTTTAATAAAACCGTGCAAAACAGCTAAATTTTGAGCATTCTCAGAATTCGACTAAATTTGATCCAAACATAGGTCTAGACCCAAGAATTTGTGTGTTAAATTTCCTATGTGTAATAATAACTACAAGTTAATATAAAAGGGAAACAAACTTGATTTAATAAAACCGTGCAAAACAGCTAAATTTTGGACGGTATCAGAATTCGACGAAACTTGACCCAAACGTAGGTCTAGATCAAAGAATTTGTGTGTTAAATTTCTAAGCATAATAATAAGAACAACTTAGTATAATAGGGAAACAAACTTACTTTAATAAAACCGTGCAGAACAGCTAAATTTTGAACGTTCTCAAAATTTTACGAAACTTGAACCAAACATAGATCTAGACCCAAGCATTTCTGTTATACATTTGCTAAGCGTTATAATAACTACAAGTTAGTATAAAAGGAAAACAAACTTGCCTTAATAAAACCGTGCAAAACATCGATCTGGGTTGAATGGCTGTACCAAGGACGCCTACAATGCACCTCTATATGGACGATTACGGACAAAGGCGGCTCATGGGGATGGAGGAAAATCCTCCGATTACGGATGTTTCTCCGAACCATTGTGGACTACCGGATTGGAGATGGAGGAATTTCTTCTTGTGGCAGGATCCGTGGCACCACCTTGGCCCTCTTTGTGACTCTTTCCCACGAGGACCGAGGCTACTTGGACTAGATGAATCAGCCAGACTCAGCACGGTGATTCATGAAGGAGTATGGCAATGGCCGCTTATCACAGATCTAGAGTGTTTGGAGATTACACATGTAGTACCCACTATTCTTGGAGGGGAAGACCGTATAATTTGGAGATTTGAAAATGGTCGACCAACAACACAGGCTATTTACCAGTTATTCGACCCACCAGGACCGAAAGTAGGCTGGTCTCCACTACTTCGGGATCACTTAAAATCGCACGTCACATATTTATTCTATGGCTTGCCATCCAAGGCAAGCTGGCTACGACAGATAAACAATGGCTTGCTCACCTTGGCCCATGTATCTTATGCAATGAAGGAATGACAGAGACACATGCACATTTATTTTTCCAATGCAGATTTAGTCGAAGATATCTCACAGAAATTCGAAGAACAATACGGTTGTTGTGGCCCAATAGAGAGTGGAAAGATGACATTACATGGGCTTCACGAAGATGGAGGGGTAAACACATCATCAACATGTCTTATAGAGCACTACTTGCATCATGTGTATACCACATTTGGAAGGAAAGAAACCTTAGACGATTCGATCACACCGAGAGGACGCCTACCACCATAGCATTACTGATCATTGAGGACATTAGACAGCGAATCCATAGAATCACACTAACTAGATCAGTCAGCACACGTGCTTTATATCGATTATGGCGAATCCCTTGGCCTGTCGAGGGATAAACCATTTGGGGACAACATTGTTGTTGTACTGTACCATTTTTACTTAATGAAACTTACTTTTACCAAAAAAAAAAAAAACTGTGCAAAACAGCTAAATTTTGAATGTTTTCAGAATTCGAAAAAACGTGTCCCAAATGTTGGTCTAGACCAAGCATTTGTGTTGCAAATTTGCTAAACGTAATAATAACTACAAGTAAGTGTAAAAGGGAAACAAACTTGCTTTAATCAACTAAATTTTGAACCTTCACAGAATTCGACGAAACTTACCCAAACATTGGTCTAGACCCAAGCATTTGTCTTGTAAATTTGCTAAGCGTAATAATAACTACAAGTTAGTACAAAAGGGAAACAAACTTGTTTTAATAAAATCGTGCAAAACAGCTAACTTTTGAACGATCTTAGTATTCGACGAAACTTGACCCAATCGTAGATCTAGACCCAAGAATATATGTGGTAAAATTTCTAAGCGTAATAATACCTACAAGTTAGTATAAAAGAGAAACAAGCTTGCTTTAATAAAGCCATGCAAAACAGATAAATTTTGAACGTTCTCAGAATTCGACGAAACCTGTCTCAAACGTTGGACTAGACCCAAGCATTTGTGTGGTAAATTTGCTAAGCGTAATAATAACAACAAGTTAGTGTAAAAGGGAAACAAACTTGTTTTAATAATATCGTGCAAAACAGCTAATATTTGAACATTCTCAGAATTCAACGAAACTTGACCCAATCCCAGGTCTAGACCCAAGCATTTTTATTGGAAAATTGCCAAGCGTAATAATAACTACAAGTTAGTATAAAAAGGAAAAAAACTTGTTTCAATAAAACCGTCCAAAACAGCTAATTTTTGAACGTTCTCAAAATTCGACGATAAAAAGACCCAATCGTAGGTCTAGACCCTAGAATATCTGTGGTATATTTTCTAAGCGTAATAATAACAACAAGTTAGTATAAAAGGGAAACAAACTTGTTTTAATAAAACCGTGCAAAACAGCTAAATTTTGAGCATTCTCAGAATTCGACTAAACTTGATCCAAACATAGGTCTAGACCCAAGAATTTGTGTGTTAAATTTCCTAAGTGTAATAATAACTACAAGTTAATATAAAAGGGAAACAAACTTGTTTTAATAAAACCGTGTAAAACAGCTAACTTATGAACGTTCTCAGAATTCGATGAAACTTGACCCAGTCGCAAGTCTAGACCCAAGCATTTGTGTTGTAAATTTGCTAATCGTAATAATAACTACAAGTTTGTATAAAAGGAAAACAAACTTGTTTTAATAAACCCGTGCAAACAAGCTAAATTTTGAACGGTCTCAGAATTCGACGAAACTTGACCCAAACGTTGGTCTAGACCCAAACATCTATGTTGTAATTTGCTAAGTGTAATAATGACTCAAAGTTAGTAGAAAAGGGAAACAAACTTGTTTTAATATAACCGTGCAAAACAGCTACATTTTGAGCATTCTCACAATTCGACAAAACTTGACCCAAACGTAGGTCTAGATCCAAGAATTTATGTGTTAAATTTCTAAGCGTAATAATAATTACAAGTTAGTATAAAAGGGAAACAAAATTGCTTTAATAAACCGTGCAGAACAGCTAAATTTTGAACGTTCTCAAAATTTTACGAAACTTGACCCAAACATAGATCGAGACCCAAGCGTTTGTGTTATACATTTGCTAATCGTAATAATAACTACAAGTTAGTATAAAAGGGAAACAAACTTGTTTTAATAAAACCGTGCAAAACAGCTAACTTTTGAACGTTCTCAGGATTTGACGAAACTTGACCCAATCGTAGGTCTAGACCCAAGAATATATGTGGTAAAATTTCTAAGCGTAATAATACCTACAAGTTAGTATAAAAGAGAAACAAACTTGCTTTAATAAAGCCATGCAAAACAGCTAAATTTTGAACGTTATCAGAATTCGACGAAACCTGTCTCAAACATTGGACTAGAGCCAAGCATTTGTGTGGTAAATTTGCTAAGCGTAATA
The DNA here is from genome assembly GCF_026168435.1 of Sesamum indicum. Lineage (NCBI taxonomy): Eukaryota > Viridiplantae > Streptophyta > Magnoliopsida > Lamiales > Pedaliaceae > Sesamum > Sesamum indicum. The sequence continues at coordinate 12,457,776 of NC_142664.1, read as the reverse complement.
ATAACAACAAGTTAGTGTAAAAGGGAAACAAACTTGTTTTAATAATGTCGTGCAAAACAGCTAATATTTGAACGTTCTCAGAATTCAACGAAACTTGACCCAATCCCAGGTCTAGACCCAAGCATTTTTATTGGAAAATTGCCAAGAGTAATAATAACTACAAGTTAGTATAAAAAGGAAAAAAACTTGTTTAAATAAAACCGTCCAAAACAGTTAATTTTTGAACGTTCTCAAAATTCGACGATAAAAAGACCCAATCGTAGGTCTAGACCCTAGAATATCTGTGGTAAATTTTCTAAGCGTAATAATAACTACAAGTTAGTATAAAAGGGAAACAAACTTGTTTTAATAAAACCGGGCAAAACAGCTAAATTTTGAGCATTCTCAGAATTCGACTAAACTTGATCCAAACATAGGTCTAGACCCAAGAATTTGTGTGTTAAATTTCCTAAGTGTAATAATAACTACAAGTTAATATAAAAGGGAAACAAACTTGTTTTAATAAAACCGTGTAAAACAGCTAACTTATGAACGTTCTCAGAATTCGATGAAACTTGACCCAGTCGCAAGTCTAGACCCAAGCATTTGTGTTGTAAATTTGCTAATCGTAATAATAACTACAAGTTAGTATAAAAGGAAAACAAACTTGTTTTAATAAACCCGTGCAAACCAGCTAAATTTTGAACGGTCTCAGAATTCGACGAAACTTGACCCAAACGTTGGTCTAGACCCAAACATCTATGTTGTAATTTGCTAAGCGTAATAATGACTCAAAGTTAGTATAAAAGGGAAAAAAACTTGTTTTAATAAAACCGTGCAAAACAGCTAAATTTTGAGCATTCTCACAATTCGACAAAACTTGACCCAAACGTAGGTCTAGATCCAAGAATTTGTGTGTTAAATTTCTAAGCGTAATAATAATTACAAGTTAGTATAAAAGGGAAACAAAATTGCTTTTATAAACCGTGCAGAACAGCTAAATTTTGAACGTTCTCAAAATTTTACGAAACTTGACCCAAACATAGATCGAGACCCAAGCGTTTGTGTTATACATTTGCTAATCGTAATAATAACTACAAGTTAGTATAAAAGGGAAACAAACTTGTTTTAATAAAACCGTGCAAAACAGCTAACTTTTGAACGTTCTCAGGATTCGACGAAACTTGACCCAATCGTAGGTCTAGACCCAAGAATATATGTGGTAAAATTTCTAAGCGTAATAATACCTACAAGTTAGTATAAAAGAGAAACAAACTTGCTTTAAAAAAGCCGTGCAAAACAGCTAAATTTTGAACGTTATCAGAATTCGACGAAACCTGTCTCAAACGTTGGACTAGACCCAAGCATTTGTGTGGTAAATTTGCTAAGCGTAATAATAACAACAAGTTTGTGTAAAAGGGAAACAAACTTGTTTTAATAATGTCGTGCAAAACAGCTAATATTTGAACGTTCTCAGAATTCAACGGAACTTGACCCAATCCCAGGTCTAGACCCAAGCATTTTTATTGGAAAATTGCCAAGCGTAATAATAACTACAAGTTAGTATAAAAAGGAAAAAAACTTGTTTCAATAAAACCGTCCAAAACAGTTAATTTTTGAACGTTCTCAAAATTCGACGATAAAAAGACCCAATCGTAGGTCTAGACCCTAGAATATCTGTGGTAAATTTTCTAAGCGTAATAATAACTATAAGTTAGTATAAAAGGGAAACAAACTTGTTTTAATAAAACCGTGCAAAACAGCTAAATTTTGAGCATTCTCAGAATTCGACTAAATTTGATCCAAACATAGGTCTAGACCCAAGAATTTGTGTGTTAAATTTCCTATGTGTAATAATAACTACAAGTTAATATAAAAGGGAAACAAACTTGATTTAATAAAACCGTGCAAAACAGCTAAATTTTGGACGGTATCAGAATTCGACGAAACTTGACCCAAACGTAGGTCTAGATCAAAGAATTTGTGTGTTAAATTTCTAAGCATAATAATAAGAACAACTTAGTATAATAGGGAAACAAACTTACTTTAATAAAACCGTGCAGAACAGCTAAATTTTGAACGTTCTCAAAATTTTACGAAACTTGAACCAAACATAGATCTAGACCCAAGCATTTCTGTTATACATTTGCTAAGCGTTATAATAACTACAAGTTAGTATAAAAGGAAAACAAACTTGCCTTAATAAAACCGTGCAAAACATCGATCTGGGTTGAATGGCTGTACCAGGGACGCCTACAATGCACCTCTATATGGACGATTACGGACAAAGGCGGCCCATGGGGATGGAGGAAAATCCTCCGATTACGGATGTTTCTCCGAACCATTGTGGACTACCGGATTGGAGATGGAGGAATTTCTTCTTGTGGCAGGATCCGTGGCACCACCTTGGCCCTCTTTGTGACTCTTTCCCACGAGGACCGAGGCTAGTTGGACTAGATGAATCAGCCAGACTCAGCACGGTGATTCATGAAGGAGTATGGCAATGGCCGCTTATCACAGATCTAGAGTGTTTGGAGATTACACATGTAGTACCCACTATTCTTGGAGGGGAAGACCGTATAATTTGGAGATTTGAAAATGGTCGACCAACAACACAGGCTATTTACCAGTTATTCGACCCACCAGGATCGAAAGTAGGCTGGTCTCCAATACTTCGGGATCACTTAAAATCGCACGTCACATATTTATTCTATGGCTTGCCATCCAAGGCAAGCTGGCTACGACAGATAAACAATGGCTTGCTCACCTTGGCCCATGTATCTTATGCAATGAAGGAATGACAGAGACACATGCACATTTATTTTTCCAATGCAGATTTAGTCGAAGATATCTCACAGAAATTCGAAGAACAATACGGTTCTTGTGGCCCAATAGAGAGTGGAAAGATGACATTACATGGGCTTCACGGAGATGGAGGGGTAAACACATCATCAACATGTCTTATAGAGCACTACTTGCCTCATGTGTATACCACATTTGGAAGGAAAGAAACCTTAGACGATTCGATCACACCGAGAGGACGCCTACCACCATAGCATTACTGATCATTGAGGACATTAGACAGCGAATCCATAGAATCACACTAACTAGATCAGTCAGCACACGTGCTTTATATCGATTATGGCGAATCCCTTGGCCTGTCGAGGGATAAACCATTTGGGGACCACATTGTTGTTGTACTGTACCATTTTTACTTAATGAAACTTACTTTTACCAAAAAAAAAAAAACTGTGCAAAACAGTTAAATTTTGAATGTTTTCAGAATTCGAAAAAACGTGTCCCAAATGTTGGTCTAGACCCAAGCATTTGTGTTGCAAATTTGCTAAACGTAATAATAACTACAAGTTAGTGTAAAAGGGAAACAAACTTGCTTTAATCAACTAAATTTTGAACCTTCACAGAATTCGACGAAACTTACCCAAACATTGGTCTAGACCCAAGCATTTGTCTTGTAAATTTGCTAAGCGTAATAATAACTACAAGTTAGTACAAAAGGGAAACAAACTTGTTTTAATAAAACCGTGCAAAACAGCTAAGTTTTGAACGATCTCAGTATTCGACGAAACTTGACCCAATCGTAGGTCTAGACCCAAGAATATATGTGGTAAAATTTCTAAGCGTAATAATACCTACAAGTTAGTATAAAAGAGAAACAAACTTGCTTTAATAAAGCCATGCAAAACAGATAAATTTTGAACGTTATCAGAATTCGATGAAACCTGTCTCAAACGTTGGACTAGACCCAAGCATTTGTGTGATAAATTTGCTAAGCGTAATAATAACAACAAGTTTGTGTAAAAGGGAAACAAACTTGTTTTAATAATGTCGTGCAAAACAGCTAATATTTGAACGTTCTCAGAATTCAACGGAACTTGACCCAATCCCAGGTCTAGACCCAAGCATTTTTATTGGAAAATTGCCAAGCGTAATAATAACTACAAGTTAGTATAAAAAGGAAAAAAACTTGTTTCAATAAAACCGTCCAAAACAGCTAATTTTTGAACGTTCTCAAAATTCGACGATAAAAAGACCCAATCGTAGGTCTAGACCCTAGAATATCTGTGGTAAATTTTCTAAGCGTAATAATAACTACAAGTTAATATAAAAGGGAAACAAACTTGTTTTAATAAAACCGTGCAAAACAGCTAAATTTTGAGCATTCTCAGAATTCGACTAAACTTGATCCAAACATAGGTCTAGACCCAAGAATTTGTGTGTTAAATTTCCTAAGTGTAATAATAACTACAAGTTAATATAAAAGGGAAACAAACTTGTTTTAATAAAACCGTGTAAAACAGCTAACTTATGAACGTTCTCAGAATTCGATGAAACTTGACCCAGTCGCAAGTCTAGACCCAAGCATTTGTGTTGTAAATTTGCTAATCGTAATAATAACTACAAGTTAGTATAAAAGGAAAACAAACTTGTTTTAATAAACCCGTGCAAACCAGCTAAATTTTGAACGGTCTCAGAATTCGACGAAACTTGACCCAAACGTTGGTCTAGACCCAAACATCTATGTTGTAATTTGCTAAGCGTAATAATGACTCAAAGTTAGTATAAAAGGGAAACAAACTTGTTTTAATATAACCGTGCAAAACAGCTACATTTTGAGCATTCTCACAATTCGACAAAACTTGACCTAAACGTAGGTCTAGATCCAAGAATTTGTGTGTTAAATTTCTAAGCGTAATAATAACTACAAGTTAGTGTAAAAGGGAAACAAACTTCCTTTAATAAAACCGTGCAATACAACTAAATTTTGAACCTTCACAGAATTCGACGAAACTTACCCAAACATTGGTCTAGACCCAAGCGTTTGTGTTATACATTTGCTAATCGTAATAATAACTACAAGTTAGTATAAAAGGGAAACAAACTTGTTTTAATAAAACCGTGCAAAACAGCTAACTTTTGAACGTTCTCAGGATTCCACGAAACTTGACCCAATCGTAGGTCTAGACCCAAGAATATATGTGGTAAAATTTCTAAGCGTAATAATACCTATAAGTTAGTATAAAAGAGAAACAAACTTGCTTTAATAAAGCCGTGCAAAACAGCTAAATTTTGAACGTTCTCAGAATTCGACGAAACCTGTCTCAAACGTTGGACTAGACCCAAGCATTTGTGTGGTAAATTTGCTAAGCGTAATAATAACAACAAGTTAGTGTAAAAGGGAAACAAACTTGTTTTAATAATATCGTGCAAAACAGCTAATATTTGAACATTCTCAGAATTCAACGAAACTTGACCCAATCCCAGGTCTAGACCCAAGCATTTTTATTGGAAAATTGCCAAGCGTAATAATAACTACAAGTTAGTATAAAAAGGAAAAAAACTTGTTTCAATAAAACCATCCAAAACAGCTAATTTTTGAACGTTCTCAAAATTTGACGATAAAAAGACCCAATCGTAGGTCTAGACCCTAGAATATCTGTGGTAAATTTTCTAAGCGTAATAATAACTACAAGTTAGTATAAAAGGGAAACAAACTTGTTTTAATAAAACCGTGCAAAACAGCTAAATTTTGAGCATTCTCAGAATTCGACTAAACTTGATCCAAACATAGGTCTAGACCCAAGAATTTGTGTGTTAAATTTCCTAAGTGTAATAATAACTACAAGTTAATATAAAAGGGAAACCAACTTGTTTTAATAAAACCGTGTAAAACAGCTAACTTATGAACGTTCTCAGAATTCGATGAAACTTGACCCAGTCGCAAGTCTAGACCCAAGCATTTGTGTTGTAAATTTGCTAATCGTAATAATAACTACAAGTTAGTATAAAAGGAAAACAAACTTGTTTTAATAAACCCGTGCAAACCAGCTAAATTTTGAACGGTCTCAGAATTCGACGAAACTTGACCCAAACGTTGGTCTAGACCCAAACATCTATGTTGTAATTTGCTAAGCGTAATAATGACTCAAAGTTAGTATAAAAGGGAAACAAACTTGTTTTAATATAACCGTGCAAAACAGCTACATTTTGAGCATTCTCACAATTCGACAAAACTTGACCCAAATGTAGGTCTAGATCCAAGAATTTGTGTGTTAAATTTCTAAGCGTAATAATAACTACAAGTTAGTGTAAAAGGGAAACAAACTTGCTTTAATAAAACCGTGCAATACAACTAAATTTTGAACCTTCACAGAATTCGACGAAACTTACCCAAACATTGGTCTAGACCCAAGCGTTTGTGTTATACATTTGCTAATCGTAATAATAACTACAAGTTAGTATAAAAGGGAAACAAACTTGTTTTAATAAAATCGTGCAAAACAGCTAACTTTTGAACGTTCTCAGGATTCGACGAAACTTGACCCAATCGTAGGTCTAGACCCAAGAATATATGTGGTAAAATTTCTAAGCGTAATAATACCTACAAGTTAGTATAAAAGAGAAACAAACTTGCTTTAATAAAGCCGTGCAAAACAACTAAATTTTGAACGTTATCAGAATTCGACGAAACCTGTCTCAAACGTTGGACTAGACCCAAGCATTTGTGTGGTAAATTTGCTAAGCGTAATAATAACAACAAGTTAGTGTAAAAGGGAAACAAACTTGTTATAATAATGTCGTGCAAAACAGCTAATATTTGAACGTTCTCAGAATTCAACGAAACTTGACCCAATCCCAGGTCTAGACCCAAGCATTTTTATTGGAAAATTGCCAAGCGTAATAATAACTACAAGTAGTATAAAAAGGAAAAAAACTTGTTTCAATAAAAACCGTCCAAAACAGTTAATTTTTGAACGTTCTCAAAATTCGACGATAAATTTCCTAAGTGTAATAATAACTACAAGTTAATATAAAAGGGAAACAAACTTGTTTTAATAAAACCGTGTAAAACAGCTAACTTATGAACATTCTCAGAATTCGATGAAACTTGACCCAGTCGCAAGTCTAGACCCAAGCATTTGTGTTGTAAATTTGCTAATCGTAATAATAACTACAAGTTAGTATAAAAGGAAAACAAACTTGTTTTAATAAACCTGTGCAAACCAGCTAAATTTTGAACGGTCTCAGAATTCGACGAAACTTGACCCAAACGTTGGTCTAGACCCAAACATCTATGTTGTAATTTGCTAAGCGTAATAATGACTCAAAGTTAGTATAAAAGGGAAACAAACTTGTTTTAATATAACCGTGCAAAACAGCTACATTTTGAGCATTCTCACAATTCGACAAAACTTGACCCAAACGTAGGTCTAGATCCAAGAATTTGTGTGTTAAATTTCTAAGCGTAGTAATAATTACAAGTTAGTACAAAAGGGAAACAAAATTGCTTTAATAAACCGTGCAGAACAACTACATTTTGAACGTTCTCAAAATTTTACGAAACTTGACCCAAACATAGATCGAGACCCAAGCGTTTGTGTTATACATTTGCTAATCGTAATAATAACTACAAGTTAGTATAAAAGGGAAACAAACTTGTTTTAATAAAACCGTGCAAAACAGCTAACTTTTGAACGTTCTCAGGATTCGACGAAACTTGACCCAATCGTAGGTCTAGACCCAAGAATATATGTGGTAAAATTTCTAAGCGTAATAATACCTACAAGTTAGTATAAAAGAGAAACAAACTTGCTTTAATAAAGCCGTGCAAAACAGATAAATTTTGAACGTTATCAGAATTCGACGAAACCTGTCTCAAACGTTGGACTAGACCCAAGCATTTGTGTGGTAAATTTGCTAGGCGTAATAATAACAACAAGTTAGTGTAAAAGGGAAACAAACTTGTTTTAATAATATCGTGCAAAACAGCTAATATTTGAACATTCTCAGAATTCAACGAAACTTGACCCAATCCCAGGTCTAGACCCAAGCATTTTTATTGGAAAATTGCCAAGCGTAATAATAACTACAAGTTAGTATAAAAAGGAAAAAAACTTGTTTCAATAAAACCGTCCAAAACAGCTAATTTTTGAACGTTCTCAAAATTCGACGATAAAAAGACCCAATCGTAGGTCTAGACCCTAGAATATCTATGGTAAATTTTCTAAGCGTAATAATAACTACAAGTTAGTATAAAAGGGAAACAAACTTGTTTTAATAAAACCGTGCAAAACAGCTAAATTTTGAGCATTCTCAGAATTCGACTAAACTTGATCAAAACATAGGTCTAGACCCAAGAATTTGTGTGTTAAATTTCCTAAGTGTAATAATAACTACAAGTTAATATAAAAGGGAAACAAACTTGTTTTAATAAAACCGTGTAAAACAGCTAACTTATGAACGTTCTCAGAATTCGATGAAACTTGACCCAGTCGCAAGTCTAGACCCAAGCATTTGTGTTGTAAATTTGCTAATCGTAATAATAACTACAAGTTAGTATAAAAGGAAAACAAACTTGTTTTAATAAACCCGTGCAAACCAGCTAAATTTTGAACGGTCTCAGAATTCGACGAAACTTGACCCAAACGTTGGTCTAGACCCAAACATCTATGTTGTAATTTGCTAAGCGTAATAATGACTCAAAGTTAGTATAAAAGGGAAACAAACTTGTTTTAATATAACCGTGCAAAACAGCTACATTTTGAGCATTCTCACAATTCGACAAAACTTGACCCAAATGTAGGTCTAGATCCAAGAATTTGTGTGTTAAATTTCTAAGCGTAATAATAACTACAAGTTAGTGTAAAAGGGAAACAAACTTGCTTTAATAAAACCGTGCAATACAACTAAATTTTGAACCTTCACAGAATTCGACGAAACTTACCCAAACATTGGTCTAGACCCAAGCGTTTGTGTTATACATTTGCTAATCGTAATAATAACTACAAGTTAGTATAAAAGGGAAACAAACTTGTTTTAATAAAATCGTGCAAAACAGCTAACTTTTGAACGTTCTCAGGATTCGACGAAACTTGACCCAATCGTAGGTCTAGACCCAAGAATATATGTGGTAAAATTTCTAAGCGTAATAATACCTACAAGTTAGTATAAAAGAGAAACAAACTTGCTTTAATAAAGCCGTGCAAAACAACTAAATTTTGAACGTTATCAGAATTCGACGAAACCTGTCTCAAACGTTGGACTAGACCCAAGCATTTGTGTGGTAAATTTGCTAAGCGTAATAATAACAACAAGTTAGTGTAAAAGGGAAACAAACTTGTTATAATAATGTCGTGCAAAACAGCTAATATTTGAACGTTCTCAGAATTCAACGAAACTTGACCCAATCCCAGGTCTAGACCCAAGCATTTTTATTGGAAAATTGCCAAGCGTAATAATAACTACAAGTAGTATAAAAAGGAAAAAAACTTGTTTCAATAAAAACCGTCCAAAACAGTTAATTTTTGAACGTTCTCAAAATTCGACGATAAATTTCCTAAGTGTAATAATAACTACAAGTTAATATAAAAGGGAAACAAACTTGTTTTAATAAAACCGTGTAAAACAGCTAACTTATGAACATTCTCAGAATTCGATGAAACTTGACCCAGTCGCAAGTCTAGACCCAAGCATTTGTGTTGTAAATTTGCTAATCGTAATAATAACTACAAGTTAGTATAAAAGGAAAACAAACTTGTTTTAATAAACCTGTGCAAACCAGCTAAATTTTGAACGGTCTCAGAATTCGACGAAACTTGACCCAAACGTTGGTCTAGACCCAAACATCTATGTTGTAATTTGCTAAGCGTAATAATGACTCAAAGTTAGTATAAAAGGGAAACAAACTTGTTTTAATATAACCGTGCAAAACAGCTACATTTTGAGCATTCTCACAATTCGACAAAACTTGACCCAAACGTAGGTCTAGATCCAAGAATTTGTGTGTTAAATTTCTAAGCGTAGTAATAATTACAAGTTAGTACAAAAGGGAAACAAAATTGCTTTAATAAACCGTGCAGAACAACTACATTTTGAACGTTCTCAAAATTTTACGAAACTTGACCCAAACATAGATCGAGACCCAAGCGTTTGTGTTATACATTTGCTAATCGTAATAATAACTACAAGTTAGTATAAAAGGGAAACAAACTTGTTTTAATAAAACCGTGCAAAACAGCTAACTTTTGAACGTTCTCAGGATTCGACGAAACTTGACCCAATCGTAGGTCTAGACCCAAGAATATATGTGGTAAAATTTCTAAGCGTAATAATACCTACAAGTTAGTATAAAAGAGAAACAAACTTGCTTTAATAAAGCCGTGCAAAACAGATAAATTTTGAACGTTATCAGAATTCGACGAAACCTGTCTCAAACGTTGGACTAGACCCAAGCATTTGTGTGGTAAATTTGCTAGGCGTAATAATAACAACAAGTTAGTGTAAAAGGGAAACAAACTTGTTTTAATAATATCGTGCAAAACAGCTAATATTTGAACATTCTCAGAATTCAACGAAACTTGACCCAATCCCAGGTCTAGACCCAAGCATTTTTATTGGAAAATTGCCAAGCGTAATAATAACTACAAGTTAGTATAAAAAGGAAAAAAACTTGTTTCAATAAAACCGTCCAAAACAGCTAATTTTTGAACGTTCTCAAAATTCGACGATAAAAAGACCCAATCGTAGGTCTAGACCCTAGAATATCTATGGTAAATTTTCTAAGCGTAATAATAACTACAAGTTAGTATAAAAGGGAAACAAACTTGTTTTAATAAAACCGTGCAAAACAGCTAAATTTTGAGCATTCTCAGAATTCGACTAAACTTGATCAAAACATAGGTCTAGACCCAAGAATTTGTGTGTTAAATTTCCTAAGTGTAATAATAACTACAAGTTAATATAAAAGGGAAACAAACTTGTTTTAATAAAACCGTGTAAAACAGCTAACTTATGAACGTTCTCAGAATTCGATGAAACTTGACCCAGTCGCAAGTCTAGACCCAAGCATTTGTGTTGTAAATTTGCTAATCGTAATAATAACTACAAGTTAGTATAAAAGGAAAACAAACTTGTTTTAATAAACCCGTGCAAACCAGCTAAATTTTGAACGGTCTCAGAATTCGACGAAACTTGACCCAAACGTTGGTCTAGACCCAAACATCTATGTTGTAATTTGCTAAGCGTAATAATTACTCAAAGTTAGTATAAAAGGGAAACAAACTTGTTTTAATATAACCGTGCAAAACAGCTACATTTTGAGCATTCTCACAATTCGACAAAACTTGACCCAAACGTAGGTCTAGATCCAAGAATTTGTGTGTTAAATTTCTAAGCGTAATAATAATTACAAGTTAGTATAAAAGGGAAACAAAATTGCTTTAATAAACCGTGCAGAACAGCTAAATTTTGAACGTTCTCAAAATTTTACGAAACTTGACCCAAACATAGATCGAGACCCAAGCGTTTGTGTTATACATTTGCTAATCGTAATAATAACTACAAGTTAGTATAAAAGAGAAACAAACTTGTTTTAATAAAACCGTGCAAAACATCTAACTTTTGAACGTTCTCAGGATTCGACGAAACTTGACCCAATCGTAGGTCTAGACCCAAGAATATATGTGGTAAAATTTCTAAGCGTAATAATACCTACAAGTTAGTATAAAAGAGAAACAAACTTGCTTTAATAAAGCCGTGCAAAACAGCTAAATTTTGAACGTTATCAGAATTCGACGAAACCTGTCTCAAACGTTGGACTAGACCCAAGCATTTGTGTGGTAAATTTGCTAAGCGTAATAATAACAACAAGTTAGTGTAAAAGGGAAACAAACTTGTTTTAATAATGTCGTGCAAAACAGCTAATATTTGAACGTTCTCAGAATTCAACGAAACTTGACCCAATCCCAGGTCTAGACCCAAGCATTTTTATTGGAAAATTGCCAAGCGTAATAATAACTACAAGTTAGTATAAAAAGGAAAAAAACTTGTTTCAATAAAACCGTCCAAAACAGTTAATTTTTGAACGTTCTAAAAATTCGACGATAAAAAGACCCAATCGTAAGTCTAGACCCTAGAATATCTGTGGTAAATTTTCTAAGCGTAATAATAACTATAAGTTAGTATAAAAGGGAAACAAACTTGTTTTAATAAAACCGTGCAAAACAGCTAAATTTTGAGCATTCTCAGAATTCGACTAAACTTGATCCAAACATAGGTCTAGACCCAAGAATTTGTGTGTTAAATTTCCTATGTGTAATAATAACTACAAGTTAATGTAAAAGGGAAACAAACTTGATTTAATAAAACCGTGCAAAACAGCTAAATTTTGGACGGTATCAGAATTCGACGAAACTTGACCCAAACGTAGGTCTAGATCAAAGAATTTGTGTGTTAAATTTCTAAGCATAATAATAAGAACAACTTAGTATAATAGGGAAACAAACTTACTTTAATAAAACCGTGCAGAACAACTAAATTTTGAACGTTCTCAAAATTTTACGAAACTTGAACCAAACATAGATCTAGACCCAAGCATTTCTTTTATACATTTGCTAAGCGTTATAATAACTACAAGTTAGTATAAAAGGAAAACAAACTTGCCTTAATAAAACCGTGCAAAACATCGATCTGGGTTGAATGGCTGTACCAGGGACGCCTACAATGCACCTCTATATGGACGATTACGGACAAAGGCGGCTCATGGGGATGGAGGAAAATCCTCCGATTACGGATGTTTCTCCGAACCATTGTGGACTACCGGATTGGAGATGGAGGAATTTCTTCTTGTGGCAGGATCCGTGGCACCATCTTGGCCCTCTTTGTGACTCTTTCCCACGAGGACCGAGGCTACTTGGACTAGATGAATCATCCAGACTCAGCACGGTGATTCATGAAGGAGTATGGCAATGGCCGCTTATCACAGATCTAGAGTGTTTGGAGATTACACATGTAGTACCCACTATTCTTGGAGGGGAAGACCGTATAATTTGGAGATTTGAAAATGGTCGACCAACAACACAGGCTATTTACCAGTTATTCGACCCACCAGGACCGAAAGTAGGCTGGTCTCCACTACTTTCGGGATCACTTAAAATCGCAAGTCACATATTTATTCTATGGCTTGCCATCCAAGGCAAGCTGGCTACGACAGATAAACAATGGCTTGCTCACCTTGGCCCATGTATCTTATGCAATGAAGGAATGACAGAGACACATGCATATTTATTTTTCCAATGCAGATTTAGTCGAACATGTCTCACAGAAATTCGAAGAACAATACGGTTCTTGTGGCCCAATAGAGAGTGGAAAGATGACATTACATGGGCTTCACGGAGATGGAGGGGTAAACACATCATCAACATGTCTTATAGAGCACTACTTGCATCATGGGTATACCACATTTGGAAGGAAAGAAACCTTAGACGATTCGATCACACCGAGAGGACGCCTACCACAATAACATTACTGATCATTGAGGACATTAGACAGCGAATCCATAGAATCAAACTAACTAGATCAGTCAGCACACGTGCTTTATATCGATTATGGCGAATCCCTTGGCCTGTCGAGGGATAAACCATTTGGGGACCACATTGTTGTTGTACTGTACCATTTTTACTTAATGAAACTTACTTTTACCAAAAAAAAAAAACTGTGCAAAACAGCTAAATTTTGAATGTTTTCAGAATTCGAAAAAACGTGTCCCAAATGTTGGTCTAGACCCAAGCATTTGTGTTGCAAATTTGCTAAACGTAATAATAACTACAAGTTAGTGTAAAAGGGAAACAAACTTGCTTTAATAAAACCGTGCAATACAACTAAATTTTGAACCTTCACAGAATTCGACGAAACTTACCCAAACATTGGTCTAGACCCAAGCGTTTATGTTATACATTTGCTAATCGTACTAATAACTACAAGTTAGTATAAAAGGGAAACAAACTTGTTTTAATAAAACCGTGCAAAACAGCTAACTTTTGAACGTTCTCAGGATTCGACGAAACTTGACCCAATCGTAGGTCTAGACCCAAGAATATATGTGGTAAAATTTCTAAGCGTAATAATACCTACAAGTTAGTATAAAAGAGAAACAAACTTGCTTTAATAAAGCCGTGCAAAACAGCTAAATTTTGAACGTTATCAGAATTCGACGAAACCTGTCTCAAACGTTGGACTAGACCCAAGCATTTGTGTGGTAAATTTGCTAAGCGTAATAATAACAACAAGTTAGTGTAAAAGGGAAACAAACTTGTTTTAATAATGTCGTGCAAAACAGCTAATATTTGAACGTTCTAAGAATTCAACGAAACTTGACCCAATCCCAGGTCTAGAACCAAGCATTTTTATTGGAAAATTGCCAAGCGTAATAATAACTACAAGTAGTATAAAAAGGAAAAAAACTTGTTTCAATAAAAACCGTCCAAAACAGTTAATTTTTGAACGTTCTCAAAATTCGACGATAAATTTTCTAAGTGTAATAATAACTACAAGTTAATATAAAAGGGAAACAAACTTGTTTTAATAAAACCGTGTAAAACAGCTAACTTATGAACATTCTCAGAATTCGATGAAACTTGACCCAGTCGCAAGTCTAGACCCAAGCATTTGTGTTGTAAATTTGCTAATCGTAATAATAACTACAAGTTAGTATAAAAGGAAAACAAACTTGTTTTAATAAACCTGTGCAAACCAGCTAAATTTTGAACGGTCTCAGAATTCGATGAAACTTGACCCAAACGTTGGTCTAGACCCAAACATCTATGTTGTAATTTGCTAAGCGTAATAATGACTCAAAGTTAGTATAAAAGGGAAACAAACTTGTTTTAATATAACCGTGCAAAACAGCTACATTTTGAGCATTCTCACAATTCGACAAAACTTGACCCAAACGTAGGTCTAGATCTAAGTATTTGTGTGTTAAATTTCTAAGCGTAATAATAACTACAAGTTAGTATAAAAGGGAAACAAACTTGTTTTAATAAAACCGTGCAAAACAGCTAACTTTTGAACGTTCTCAGGATTCGACGAAACTTGACCCAATCGTAGGTCTAGACCCAAGAATATATGTGGTAAAATTTCTAAGCGTAATAATACCTACAAGTTAGTATAAAAGAGAAACAAACTTGCTTTAATAAAGCCGTGCAAAACAGATAAATTTTGAACGTTATCAGAATTCGACGAAACCTGTCTCAAACGTTGGACTAGACCCAAGCATTTGTGTGGTAAATTTGCTAAGCGTAATAATAACAACAAGTTAGTGTAAAAGGAAAACAAACTTGTTTTAATAATATCGTGCAAAACAGCTAATATTTGAACATTCTCAAAATTCAACGAAACTTGACCCAATCCCAGGTCTAGACCCAAGCATTTTTATTGGAAAATTGCCAAGCGTAATAATAACTACAAGTTAGTATAAAAAGGAAAAAAACTTGTTTCAATAAAACCGTCCAAAACAGCTAATTTTTGAACGTTCTCAAAATTCGACGATAAAAAGACCCAATCGTAGGTCTAGACCCTAGAATATCTGTGGTAAATTTTCTAAGCGTAATAATAACTACAAGTTAGTATAAAAGGGAAACAAACTTGTTTTAATAAAACCGTGCAAAACAGCTAAATTTTGAGCATTCTCAGAATTCGACTAAACTTGATCCAAACATAGGTCTAGACCCAAGAATTTGTGTGTTAAATTTCCTAAGTGTAATAATAACTACAAGTTAATATAAAAGGGAAACAAACTTGTTTTAATAAAACCGTGTAAAACAGCTAACTTATGAACGTTCTCAGAATTCGATGAAACTTGACCCAGTCGCATGTCTAGACCCAAGCATTTGTGTTGTAAATTTGCTAATCGTAATAATAACTACAAGTTAGTATAAAAGGAAAACAAACTTGTTTTAATAAACCCGTGCAAACCAGCTAAATTTTGAACGGTCTCAGAATTCGACGAAACTTGACCCAAACGTTGGTCTAGACCCAAACATCTATGTTGTAATTTGCTAAGCGTAATAATGACTCAAAGTTAGTATAAAAGGGAAACAAACTTGTTTTAATATAACCGTGCAAAACAGCTACATTTTGAGCATTCTCACAATTCGACAAAACTTGACCCAAACGTAGGTCTAGATCCAAGAATTTGTGTGTTAAATTTCTAAGCGTAATAATAACTACAAGTTAGTGTAAAAGGGAAACAAACTTGCTTTAATAAAACCGTGCAATACAACTAAATTTTGAACCTTCACAGAATTCGACGAAACTTACCCAAACATTGGTCTAGACCCAAGCGTTTGTGTTATACATTTGCTAATCGTAATAATAACTACAAGTTAGTATAAAAGGGAAACAAACTTGTTTTAATAAAACCGTGCAAAACAGCTAACTTTTGAACGTTCTCAGGATTCGACGAAACTTGACCCAATCGTAGGTCTAGACCCAAGAATATATGTGGTAAAATTTCTAAGCGTAATAATACCTACAAGTTAGTATAAAAGAGAAACAAACTTGCTTTAATAAAGCCGTGCAAAACAACTAAATTTTGAACGTTATCAGAATTCGACGAAACCTGTCTCAAACGTTGGACTAGACCCAAGCATTTGTGTGGTAAATTTGCTAAGCGTAATAATAACAACAAGTTAGTGTAAAAGGGAAACAAACTTGTTATAATAATGTCGTGCAAAACAGCTAATATTTGAACGTTCTCAGAATTCAACGAAACTTGACCCAATCCCAGGTCTAGACCCAAGCATTTTTATTGGAAAATTGCCAAGCGTAATAATAACTACAAGTAGTATAAAAAGGAAAAAAACTTGTTTCAATAAAAACCGTCCAAAACAGTTAATTTTTGAACGTTCTCAAAATTCGACGATAAATTTCCTAAGTGTAATAATAACTACAAGTTAATATAAAAGGGAAACAAACTTGTTTTAATAAAACCGTGTAAAACAGCTAACTTATGAACATTCTCAGAATTCGATGAAACTTGACCCAGTCGCAAGTCTAGACCCAAGCATTTGTGTTGTAAATTTGCTAATCGTAATAATAACTACAAGTTAGTATAAAAGGAAAACAAACTTGTTTTAATAAACCTGTGCAAACCAGCTAAATTTTGAACGGTCTCAGAATTCGACGAAACTTGACCCAAACGTTGGTCTAGACCCAAACATCTATGTTGTAATTTGCTAAGCGTAATAATGACTCAAAGTTAGTATAAAAGGGAAACAAACTTGTTTTAATATAACCGTGCAAAACAGCTACATTTTGAGCATTCTCACAATTCGACAAAACTTGACCCAAACGTAGGTCTAGATCCAAGAATTTGTGTGTTAAATTTCTAAGCGTAGTAATAATTACAAGTTAGTACAAAAGGGAAACAAAATTGCTTTAATAAACCGTGCAGAACAGCTACATTTTGAACGTTCTCAAAATTTTACGAAACTTGACCCAAACATAGATCGAGACCCAAGCGTTTGTGTTATACATTTGCTAATCGTAATAATAACTACAAGTTAGTATAAAAGGGAAACAAACTTGTTTTAATAAAACCGTGCAAAACAGCTAACTTTTGAACGTTCTCAGGATTCGACGAAACTTGACCCAATCGTAGGTCTAGACCCAAGAATATATGTGGTAAAATTTCTAAGCGTAATAATACCTACAAGTTAGTATAAAAGAGAAACAAACTTGCTTTAATAAAGCCGTGCAAAACAGATAAATTTTGAACGTTATCAGAATTCGACGAAACCTGTCTCAAACGTTGGACTAGACCCAAGCATTTGTGTGGTAAATTTGCTAGGCGTAATAATAACAACAAGTTAGTGTAAAAGGGAAACAAACTTGTTTTAATAATATCGTGCAAAACAGCTAATATTTGAACATTCTCAGAATTCAACGAAACTTGACCCAATCCCAGGTCTAGACCCAAGCATTTTTATTGGAAAATTGCCAAGCGTAATAATAACTACAAGTTAGTATAAAAAGGAAAAAAACTTGTTTCAATAAAACCGTCCAAAACAGCTAATTTTTGAACGTTCTCAAAATTCGACGATAAAAAGACCTAATCGTAGGTCTAGACCCTAGAATATCTATGGTAAATTTTCTAAGCGTAATAATAACTACAAGTTAGTATAAAAGGGAAACAAACTTGTTTTAATAAAACCGTGCAAAACAGCTAAATTTTGAGCATTCTCAGAATTCGACTAAACTTGATCCAAACATAGGTCTAGACCCAAGAATTTGTGTGTTAAATTTCCTAAGTGTAATAATAACTACAAGTTAATATAAAAGGGAAACAAAATTGTTTTAATAAAACCGTGTAAAACAGCTAACTTATGAACGTTCTCAGAATTCGATGAAACTTGACCCAGTCGCAAGTCTAGACCCAAGCATTTGTGTTGTAAATTTGCTAATCGTAATAATAACTACAAGTTAGTATAAAAGGAAAACAAACTTGTTTTAATAAACCCGTGCAAACCAGCTAAATTTTGAACGGTCTCAGAATTCGACGAAACTTGACCCAAACGTTGGTCTAGACCCAAACATGTATGTTGTAATTTGCTAAGCGTAATAATGACTCAAAGTTAGTATAAAAGGGAAACAAACTTGTTTTAATATAACCGTGCAAAACAGCTACATTTTGAGCATTCTCACAATTCGACAAAACTTGACCCAAACGTAGGTCTAGATCCAAGAATTTGTGTGTTAAATTTCTAAGCGTAATAATAATTACAAGTTAGTATAAAAGGGAAACAAAATTGCTTTAATAAACCGTGCAGAACAGCTAAATTTTGAACGTTCTCAAAATTTTACGAAACTTGACCCAAACATAGATCGAGACCCAAGCGTTTGTGTTATACATTTGCTAATCGTAATAATAACTACAAGTTAGTATAAAAGAGAAACAAACTTGTTTTAATAAAACCGTGCAAAACATCTAACTTTTGAACGTTCTCAGGATTCGACGAAACTTGACCCAATCGTAGGTCTAGACCCAAGAATATATGTGGTAAAATTTCTAAGCGTAATAATACCTACAAGTTAGTATAAAAGAGAAACAAACTTGCTTTAATAAAGCCGTGCAAAACAGCTAAATTTTGAACGTTATCAGAATTCGACGAAACCTGTCTCAAACGTTGGACTAGACCCAAGCATTTGTGTGGTAAATTTGCTAAGCGTAATAATAACAACAAGTTAGTGTAAAAGGGAAACAAACTTGTTTTAATAATGTCGTGCAAAACAGCTAATATTTGAACGTTCTCAGAATTCAACGAAACTTGACCCAATCCCAGGTCTAGACCCAAGCATTTTTATTGGAAAATTGCCAAGCGTAATAATAACTACAAGTTAGTATAAAAAGGAAAAAAACTTGTTTCAATAAAACCGTCCAAAACAGTTAATTTTTGAACGTTCTAAAAATTCGACGATAAAAAGACCCAATCGTAAGTCTAGACCCTAGAATATCTGTGGTAAATTTTCTAAGCGTAATAATAACTATAAGTTAGTATAAAAGGGAAACAAACTTGTTTTAATAAAACCGTGCAAAACAGCTAAATTTTGAGCATTCTCAGAATTCGACTAAACTTGATCCAAACATAGGTCTAGACCCAAGAATTTGTGTGTTAAATTTCCTATGTGTAATAATAACTACAAGTTAATGTAAAAGGGAAACAAACTTGATTTAATAAAACCGTGCAAAACAGCTAAATTTTGGACGGTATCAGAATTCGACGAAACTTGACCCAAACGTAGGTCTAGATCAAAGAATTTGTGTGTTAAATTTCTAAGCATAATAATAAGAACAACTTAGTATAATAGGGAAACAAACTTACTTTAATAAAACCGTGCAGAACAACTAAATTTTGAACGTTCTCAAAATTTTACGAAACTTGAACCAAACATAGATCTAGACCCAAGCATTTCTGTTATACATTTGCTAAGCGTTATAATAACTACAAGTTAGTATAAAAGGAAAACAAACTTGCCTTAATAAAACCGTGCAAAACATCGATCTGGGTTGAATGGCTGTACCAGGGACGCCTACAATGCACCTCTATATGGACGATTACGGACAAAGGCGGCTCATGGGGATGGAGGAAAATCCTCCGATTACGGATGTTTCTCCGAACCATTGTGGACTACCGGATTGGAGATGGAGGAATTTCTTCTTGTGGCAGGATCCGTGGCACCATCTTGGCCCTCTTTGTGACTCTTTCCCACGAGGACCGAGGCTACTTGGACTAGATGAATCATCCAGACTCAGCACGGTGATTCATGAAGGAGTATGGCAATGGCCGCTTATCACAGATCTAGAGTGTTTGGAGATTACACATGTAGTACCCACTATTCTTGGAGGGGAAGACCGTATAATTTGGAGATTTGAAAATGGTCGACCAACAACACAGGCTATTTACCAGTTATTCGACCCACCAGGACCGAAAGTAGGCTGGTCTCCACTACTTTCGGGATCACTTAAAATCGCAAGTCACATATTTATTCTATGGCTTGCCATCCAAGGCAAGCTGGCTACGACAGATAAACAATGGCTTGCTCACCTTGGCCCATGTATCTTATGCAATGAAGGAATGACAGAGACACATGCATATTTATTTTTCCAATGCAGATTTAGTCGAAGATGTCTCACAGAAATTCGAAGAACAATACGGTTCTTGTGGCCCAATAGAGAGTGGAAAGATGACATTACATGGGCTTCACGGAGATGGAGGGGTAAACACATCATCAACATGTCTTATAGAGCACTACTTGCATCATGGGTATACCACATTTGGAAGGAAAGAAACCTTAGACGATTCGATCACACCGAGAGGACGCCTACCACCATAACATTACTGATCATTGAGGACATTAGACAGCGAATCCATAGAATCACACTAACTAGATCAGTCAGCACACGTGCTTTATATCGATTATGGCGAATCCCTTGGCCTGTCGAGGGATAAACCATTTGGGGACCACATTGTTGTTGTACTGTACCATTTTTACTTAATGAAACTTACTTTTACCAAAAAAAAAAAACTGTGCAAAACAGCTAAATTTTGAATGTTTTCAGAATTCGAAAAAACGTGTCCCAAATGTTGGTCTAGACCCAAGCATTTGTGTTGCAAATTTGCTAAACGTAATAATAACTACAAGTTAGTGTAAAAGGGAAACAAACTTGCTTTAATAAAACCGTGCAATACAACTAAATTTTGAACCTTCACAGAATTCGACGAAACTTACCCAAACATTGGTCTAGACCCAAGCGTTTATGTTATACATTTGCTAATCGTAATAATAACTACAAGTTAGTATAAAAGGGAAACAAACTTGTTTTAATAAAACCGTGCAAAACAGCTAACTTTTGAACGTTCTCAGGATTCGACGAAACTTGACCCAATCGTAGGTCTAGACCCAAGAATATATGTGGTAAAATTTCTAAGCGTAATAATACCTACAAGTTAGTATAAAAGAGAAACAAACTTGCTTTAATAAAGCCGTGCAAAACAGCTAAATTTTGAACGTTATCAGAATTCGACGAAACCTGTCTCAAACGTTGGACTAGACCCAAGCATTTGTGTGGTAAATTTGCTAAGCGTAATAATAACAACAAGTTAGTGTAAAAGGGAAACAAACTTGTTTTAATAATGTCGTGCAAAACAGCTAATATTTGAACGTTCTAAGAATTCAACGAAACTTGACCCAATCCCAGGTCTAGACCCAAGCATTTTTATTGGAAAATTGCCAAGCGTAATAATAACTACAAGTAGTATAAAAAGGAAAAAAACTTGTTTCAATAAAAACCGTCCAAAACAGTTAATTTTTGAACGTTCTCAAAATTCGACGATAAATTTTCTAAGTGTAATAATAACTACAAGTTAATATAAAAGGGAAATAAACTTGTTTTAATAAAACCGTGTAAAACAGCTAACTTATGAACATTCTCAGAATTCGATGAAACTTGACCCAGTCGCAAGTCTAGACCCAAGCATTTGTGTTGTAAATTTGCTAATCGTAATAATAACTACAAGTTAGTATAAAAGGAAAACAAACTTGTTTTAATAAACCTGTGCAAACCAGCTAAATTTTGAACGGTCTTAGAATTCGATGAAACTTGACCCAAACGTTGGTCTAGACCCAAACATCTATGTTGTAATTTGCTAAGCGTAATAATGACTCAAAGTTAGTATAAAAGGGAAACAAACTTGTTTTAAAATAACCGTGCAAAACAGCTACATTTTGAGCATTCTCACAATTCGACAAAACTTGACCCAAACGTAGGTCTAGATCCAAGTATTTGTGTGTTAAATTTCTAAGCGTAGTAATAATTACAAGTTAGTATAAAAGGGAAACAAAATTGCTTTAATAAACCGTGCAGAACAGCTAAATTTTGAACGTTCTCAAAATTTTACGAAACTTGACCCAAACATAGATCGAGACCCAAGCGTTTGTGTTATACATTTGCTAATCGTAATAATAACTACAAGTTAGTATAAAAGGGAAACAAACTTGTTTTAATAAAACCGTGCAAAACAGCTAACTTTTGAACGTTCTCAGGATTCGACGAAACTTGACCCAATCGTAGGTCTAGACCCAAGAATATATGTGGTAAAATTTCTAAGCGTAATAATACCTACAAGTTAGTATAAAAGAGAAACAAACTTGCTTTAATAAAGCCGTGCAAAACAGATAAATTTTGAACGTTATCAGAATTCGACGAAACCTGTCTCAAACGTTGGACTAGACCCAAGCATTTGTGTGGTAAATTTGCTAAGCGTAATAATAACAACAAGTTAGTGTAAAAGGAAAACAAACTTGTTTTAATAATATCGTGCAAAATAGCTAATATTTGAACATTCTCAAAATTCAACGAAACTTGACCCAATCCCAGGTCTAGACCCAAGCATTTTTATTGGAAAATTGCCAAGCGTAATAATAACTACAAGTTAGTATAAAAAGGAAAAAAACTTGTTTCAATAAAACCGTCCAAAACAGCTAATTTTTGAACGTTCTCAAAATTCGACGATAAAAAGACCCAATCGTAGGTCTAGACCCTAGAATATCTGTGGTAAATTTTCTAAGCGTAATAATAACTACAAGTTAGTATAAAAGGGAAACAAACTTGTTTTAATAAAACCGTGCAAAACAGCTAAATTTTGAGCATTCTCAGAATTCGACTAAACTTGATCCAAACATAGGTCTAGACCCAAGAATTTGTGTGTTAAATTTCCTAAGTGTAATAATAACTACAAGTTAATATAAAAGGGAAACAAACTTGTTTTAATAAAACCGTGTAAAACAGCTAACTTATGAACGTTCTCAGAATTCGATGAAACTTGACCCAGTCGCAAGTCTAGACCCAAGCATTTGTGTTGTAAATTTGCTAATCGTAATAATAACTACAAGTTAGTATAAAAGGAAAACAAACTTGTTTTAATAAACCCGTGCAAACCAGCTAAATTTTGAACGGTCTCAGAATTCGACGAAACTTGACCCAAACGTTGGTCTAGACCCAAACATGTATGTTGTAATTTGCTAAGCGTAATAATGACTCAATGTTAGTATAAAAGGGAAACAAACTTGTTTTAATATAACCGTGCAAAACAGCTACATTTTGAGCATTCTCACAATTCGACAAAACTTGACCCAAACGTAGGTCTAGATCCAAGAATTTGTGTGTTGAATTTCTAAGCGTAATAATAACTACAAGTTAGTGTAAAAGGGAAACAAACTTGCTTTAATAAAACCGTGCAATACAACTAAATTTTGAACCTTCACAGAATTCGACGAAACTTACCCAAACATTGGTCTAGACCCAAGCGTTTGTGTTATACATTTGCTAATCGTAATAATAACTACAAGTTAGTATAAAAGGGAAACAAACTTGTTTTAATAAAACCGTGCAAAACAGCTAACTTTTGAACGTTCTCAGGATTCCACGAAACTTGACCCAATCGTAGGTCTAGACCCAAGAATATATGTGGTAAAATTTCTAAACGTAATAATACCTACAAGTTAGTATAAAAGAGAAACAAACTTGCTTTAATAAAGCCGTGCAAAACAGCTAAATTTTGAACGTTATCAGAATTCGACGAAACCTGTCTCAAACGTTGGACTAGACCCAAGCATTTGTGTGGTAAATTTGCTAAGCGTAATAATAACAACAAGTTAGTGTAAAAGGAAAACAAACTTGTTTTAATAATATCGTGCAAAACAGCTAATATTTGAACATTCTCAAAATTCAACGAAACTTGACCCAATCCCAGGTCTAGACCCAAGCATTTTTATTGGAAAATTGCCAAGCGTAATAATAACTACAAGTTAGTATAAAAAGGAAAAAAACTTGTTTCAATAAAACCGTCCAAAACCGCTGATTTATGAACGTTCTCAAAATTTGACGATAAAAAGACCCAATCGTAGGTCTAGACCCTAGAATATCTGTGGTTAATTTTCTAAGCGTAATAATAACTACAAGTTAGTATAAAAGGGAAACAAACTTGTTTTAATAAAACCGTGCAAAACAGCTAAATTTTGAGCATTCTCAGAATTCGACTAAACTTGATCCAAACATAGGTCTAGACCCAACAATTTGTGTGTTAAATTTCCTAAGTGTAATAATAACTACAAGTTAATATAAAAGGGAAACAAACTTGTTTTAATAAAACCGTGTAAAACAGCTAACTTATGAACGTTCTCAGAATTCGATGAAACTTGACCCAGTCGCAAGTCTAGACCCAAGCATTTGTGTTGTAAATTTGCTAATCGTAATAATAACTACAAGTTAGTATAAAAGGAAAACAAACTTGTTTTAATAAATCCGTGCAAACCAGCTAAATTTTGAACGGTCTCAGAATTCGACGAAACTTGACCCAAACGTTGGTCTAGACCCAAACATGTATGTTGTAATTTGCTAAGCGTAATAATGACTCAAAGTTAGTATAAAAGGGAAACAAACTTGTTTTAATATAACCGTGCAAAACAGCAACATTTTGAGCATTCTCACAATTCGACAAAACTTGACCCAAACGTAGGTCTAGATCCAAGAATTTGTGTGTTAAATTTCTAAGCGTAATAATAACTACAAGTTAGTGTAAAAGGGAAACAAACTTGCTTTAATAAAACCGTGCAATACAACTAAATTTTGAACCTTCACAGAATTCGACGAAACTTACCCAAACATTGGTCTAGACCCAAGCGTTTGTGTTATACATTTGCTAATCGTAATAATAACTACAAGTTAGTATAAAAGGAAAACAAACTTGTTTTAATAAAACCGTGCAAAACAGCTAACTTTTGAACGTTCTCAGGATTCCACGAAACTTGACCCAATCGTAGGTCTAGACCCAAGAATATATGTGGTAAAATTTCTAAGCGTAATAATACCTACAAGTTAGTATAAAAGAGAAACAAACTTGCTTTAATAAAGCCGTGCAAAACAGCTAAATTTTGAACGTTATCAGAATTCGACGAAGCCTGTCTCAAACGTTGGACTAGACCCAAGCAATTGTGTGGTAAATTTGCTAAGCGTAATAATAACAACAAGTTAGTGTAAAAGGGAAACAAACTTGTTTTAATAATATCGTGCAAAACAGCTAATATTTGAACATTCTCAGAATTCAACGAAACTTGACCCAATCCCAGGTCTAGACCCAAGCATTTTTATTGGAAAATTGCCAAGCGTAATAATAACTACAAGTTAGTATAAAAAGGAAAAAAACTTGTTTCAATAAAACCGTCCAAAACCGCTGATTTATGAACGTTCTCAAAATTTGACGATAAAAAGACCCAATCGTAGGTCTAGACCCTAGAATATCTGTGGTTAATTTTCTAAGCGTAATAATAACTACAAGTTAGTATAAAAGGGAAACAAACTTGTTTTAATAAAACCGTGCAAAACAGCTAAATTTTGAGCATTCTCAGAATTCGACTAAACTTGATCCAAACATAGGTCTAGACCCAAGAATTTGTGTGTTAAATTTCCTAAGTGTAATAATAACTACAAGTTAATATAAAAGGGAAACAAACTTGTTTTAATAAAACCGTGTAAAACAGCTAACTTATGAACGTTCTCAGAATTCGATGAAACTTGACCCAGTCGCAAGTCTAGACCCAAGCATTTGTGTTGTAAATTTTCTAATCGTAATAATAACTACAAGTTAGTATAAAAGGAAAACAAACTTGTTTTAATAAACCCGTGCAAACCAGCTAAATTTTGAACGGTCTCAGAATTCGACGAAACTTGACCCAAACGTTGGTCTAGACCCAAACATGTATGTTGTAATTTGCTAAGCGTAATAATGACTCAAAGTTAGTATAAAAGGGAAACAAACTTGTTTTAATATAACCGTGCAAAACAGCTACATTTTGAGCATTCTCACAATTCGACAAAACTTGACCCAAACGTAGGTCTAGATCCAAGAATTTGTGTGTTAAATTTCTAAGCGTAATAATAACTACAAGTTAGTGTAAAAGGGAAACAAACTTGCTTTAATAAAACCGTGCAATACAACTAAATTTTGAACCTTCACAGAATTCGACGAAACTTACCCAAACATTGGTCTAGACCCAAGCGTTTGTGTTATACATTTGCTAATCGTAATAATAACTACAAGTTAGTATAAAAGGAAAACAAACTTGTTTTAATAAAACCGTGCAAAACAGCTAACTTTTGAACGTTCTCAGGATTCCACGAAACTTGACCCAATCGTAGGTCTAGACCCAAGAATATATGTGGTAAAATTTCTAAGCGTAATAATACCTACAAGTTAGTATAAAAGAGAAACAAACTTGCTTTAATAAAGCCGTGCAAAACAGCTAAATTTTGAACGTTATCAGAATTCGACGAAGCCTGTCTCAAACGTTGGACTAGACCCAAGCATTTGTGTGGTAAATTTGCTAAGCGTAATAATAACAACAAGTTAGTGTAAAAGGGAAACAAACTTGTTTTAATAATATCGTGCAAAACAGCTAATATTTGAACATTCTCAGAATTCAACGAAACTTGACCCAATCCCAGGTCTAGACCCAAGCATTTTTATTGGAAAATTGCCAAGCGTAATAATAACTACAAGTTAGTATAAAAAGGAAAAAAACTTGTTTCAATAAAACCGTCCAAAACAGCTAATTTATGAACGTTCTCAAAATTTGACGATAAAAAGACCCAATCGTAGGTCTAGACCCTAGAATATCTGTGGTTAATTTTCTAAGCGTAATAATAACTACAAGTTAGTATAAAAGAGAAACAAACTTGTTTTAATAAAACCGTGTAAAACAGTTAAATTTTGAGCATTCTCAGAATTCGACTAAACTTGATCCAAACATAGGTCTAGACCCAAGAATTTGTGTGTTAAATTTCCTAAGTGTAATAATAACTACAAGTTAATATAAAAGGGAAACAAACTTGTTTTAATAAAACCGTGTAAAACAGCTAACTTATGAACGTTCTCAGAATTCGATGAAACTTGACCCAGTCGCAAGTCTAGACCCAAGCATTTGTGTTGTAAATTTGCTAATCGTAATAATAACTACAAGTTTGTATAAAAGGAAAACAAACTTGTTTTAATAAACCCGTGCAAACAAGCTAAATTTTGAACGGTCTCAGAATTCGACGAAACTTGACCCAAACGTTGGTCTAGACCCAAACATCTATGTTGTAATTTGCTAAGCGTAATAATGACTCATGGTTAGTATAAAAGGGAAACAAACTTGTTTTAATATAACCGTGCAAAACAGCTACATTTTGAGCATTCTCACAATTCGACAAAACTTGACCCAAACGTTGGTCTAGATCCAAGAATTTGTGTGTTAAATTTCTAAGCGTAATAATAATTACAAGTTAGTATAAAAGGGAAACAAAATTGCTTTAATAAACCGTGCAGAACAGCTAAATTTTGAACGTTCTCAAAATTTTACGAAACTTGACCCAAACATAGATCGAGACCCAAGCGTTTGTGTTATACATTTGCTAATCGTAATAATAACTACAAGTTAGTATAAAAGGGAAACAAACTTGTTTTAATAAAACCGTGCAAAACAGCTAACTTTTGAACGTTCTCAGGATTCGACGAAACTTGACCCAATCGTAGGTCTAGACCCAAGAATATATGTGGTAAAATTTCTAAGCGTAATAATACCTACAAGTTAGTATAAAAGAGAAACAAACTTGCTTTAATAAAGCCGTGCAAAACACCTAAATTTTGAACATTATCAGAATTCGACGAAACCTGTCTCAAACGTTGGACTAGACCCAAGCATTTGTGTGGTAAATTTGCTAAGCGTAATAATAACAACAAGTTAGTGTAAAAGGGAAACAAACTTGTTTTAATAATGTCGTGCAAAACAGCTAATATTTGAACGTTCTCAGAATTCAACGAAACTTGACCCAATCCCAGGTCTAGACCCAAGCATTTTTATTGGAAAATTGCCAAGCGTAATAATAACTACAAGTAGTATAAAAAGAAAAAAAACTTGTTTCAATAAAAACCGTCCAAAACAGTTAATTTTTGAACGTTCTCAAAATTCGACGATAAATTTCCTAAGTGTAATAATAATTACAAGTTAATATAAAAGGGAAACAAACTTGTTTTAATAAAACCGTGTAAAACAGCTAACTTATGAACATTCTCAGAATTCGATGAAACTTGACCCAGTCGCAAGTCTAGACCCAAGCATTTGTGTTGTAAATTTGCTAATCGTAATAATAACTACAAGTTAGTATAAAAGGAAAACAAACTTGTTTTAATAAACCCGTGCAAACCAGCTAAATTTTGAACGGTCTCAGAATTCGACGAAACTTGACCCAAACGTTGGTCTAGACCCAAACATCTATGTTGTAATTTGGTAAGCGTAATAATGACTCAAAGTTAGTATAAAAGGGAAACAAACTTGTTTTATTATAACCGTGCAAAACAGCTACATTTTGAGCATTCTCACAATTCGACAAAACTTGACCCAAACGTAGGTCTAGATCCAAGAATTTGTGTGTTAAATTTCTAAGCGTAGTAATAATTACAAGTTAGTATAAAAGGGAAACAAAATTGCTTTAATAAACCGTGCAGAACAGCTAAATTTTGAACGTTCTCAAAATTTTACGAAACTTGACCCAAACATAGATCGAGACCCAAGCGTTTGTGTTATACATTTGCTAATCGTAATAATAACTACAAGTTAGTATAAAAGGGAAACAAACTTGTTTTAATAAAACCGTGCAAAACATCTAACTTTTGAACGTTCTCAGGATTCGACGAAACTTGACCCAATCGTAGGTCTAGACCCAAGAATATATGTGGTAAAATTTCTAAGCGTAATAATACCTACAAGGTAGTATAAAAGAGAAACAAACTTGCTTTAATAAAGCCGTGCAAAACAGCTAAATTTTGAACGTTATCAGAATTCGACGAAACCTGTCTCAAACGTTGGACTAGACCCAAGCATTTGTGTGGTAAATTTGCTAAGCGTAATAATAACAACAAGTTAGTGTAAAAGGGAAACAAACTTGTTTTAATAATGTCGTGCAAAACAGCTAATATTTGAACGTTCTCAGAATTCAACGAAACTTGACCCAATCCCAGGTCTAGACCCAAGCATTTTTATTGGAAAATTGCCAAGCGTAATAATAACTACAAGTTAGTATAAAAAGGAAAAAAACTTGTTTCAATAAAACCGTCCAAAACAGTTAATTTTTGAACGTTCTCAAAATTCGACGATAAAAAGACCCAATCGTAGGTCTAGACCCTAGAATATCTGTGGTAAATTTTCTAAGCGTAATAATAACTATAAGTTAGTATAAATGGGAAACAAACTTGTTTTAATAAAACCGTGCAAAACAGCTAAATTTTGAGCATTCTCAGAATTCGACTAAACTTGATCCAAACATAGGTCTAGACCCAAGAATTTGTGTGTTAAATTTCCTATGTGTAATAATAACTACAAGTTAATATAAAAGGGAAACAAACTTGATTTAATAAAACCGTGCAAAACAGCTAAATTTTGGACGGTATCAGAATTCGACGAAACTTGACCCAAACGTAGGTCTAGATCAAAGAATTTGTGTGTTAAATTTCTAAGCATAATAATAAGAACAACTTAGTATAATAGGGAAACAAACTTACTTTAATAAAACCGTGCAGAACAGCTAAATTTTGAACGTTCTCAAAATTTTACGAAACTTGAACCCAACATAGATCTAGAGCCAAGCATTTCTGTTATACATTTGCTAAGCGTTATAATAACTACAAGTTAGTATAAAAGGAAAACAAACTTGCCTTAATAAAACCGTGCAAAACATCGATCTGGGTTGAATGGCTGTACCAGGGACGCCTACAATGCACCTCTATATGGACGATTACGGACCAAGGCGGCTCATGTGGATGGAGGAAAATCCTCCGATTACGGATGTTTCTCCGAACCATGGTGGACTACCGGATTGGAGATGGAGGAATTTCTTCTTGTGGCAGGATCCGTGGCACCACCTTGGCCCTCTTTGTAACTCTTTCCCACGAGGACCGAGGCTACTTGCTAGATGAATCATCCAGACTCAGCACGGTGATTCATGAAGGAGTATGGCAATGGCCGCTTATCACAGATCTAGAGTGTTTGGAGATTACACATGTAGTACCCACTATTCTTGGAGGGGAAGACCGTATAATTTGGAGATTTGAAAATGGTCGACCAACAACACAGGCTATTTACCAGTTATTCGACCCACCAGGACCGAAAGTAGGCTGGTCTCCACTACTTTCGGGATCACTTAAAATCGCACGTCACATATTTATTCTATGGCTTGCCATCCAAGGCAAGCTCGCTACGACAGATAAACAATGGCTTGCTCACC
Organism: Sesamum indicum; assembly: GCF_026168435.1. Taxonomy (NCBI): domain Eukaryota; kingdom Viridiplantae; phylum Streptophyta; class Magnoliopsida; order Lamiales; family Pedaliaceae; genus Sesamum; species Sesamum indicum. The sequence continues at coordinate 12,427,121 of NC_142664.1, read as the reverse complement.
TTGGCCCATGTATCTTATGCAATGAAAGAATGACAGAGACACATGCACATTTGTTTTTCCAATGCAGATTTAGTCGAAGATATCTCACAGAAATTCGAAGAACAATACGGTTCTTGTGGCCCAATAGAGAGTGGAAAGATGACATTACATGGGCTTCACGGAGATGGAGGGGTAAACACATCATCAACATGTCTTATAGAGCACTACTTGCATCATGTGTATACCACATTTGGAAGGAAAGAAACCTTAGACGATTCGATCACACCAAGAGGACGCCTACCACCATAGCATTACTGATCATTGAGGACATTAGACAGCGAATCCATAGCATCACACTAACTAGATCAGTCAGCACACGTGCTTTATATCGATTATGGCGAATCCCTTGGCCTGTCGAGGGATAAACCATTTGGGGACCACATTGTTGTTGTACTGTACCATTTTTACTTAATGAAACTTACTTTTACCAAAAAAAAAAAACTGTGCAAAACAGCTAAATTTTGAACGTTTTCAGAATTCGAAAAAACCTGTCCCAAACGTTGGTCTAGACCCAAGCATTTGTGTGGTAAATTTGCTAATCGTAATAATAACTACAGGTTAGTATAAAAGGGAAACAAACTTGTTTTAATAAAACCGTGCACAACAGCTAAATTTTGTGCATTCTCAGAATTCGACGAAAATTGATCCAAACGTAGGTCTAGACCCAAGAATTTGTGTGTTAAATTTCCTAAATGTAATAATAACTACAAGTTAATATAAATGGGAAACAAACTTGTTTTAATAAAACCGTGTAAAACAGCTAACTTATGAACGTTCTCAGAATTCGATGAAACTTGACCCAGTCGCAAGTCTAGACCCAAGCATTTGTGTTGTAAATTTGCTAATCGTAATAATAACTACAAGTTAGTATAAAAGGAAAACAAACTTGTTTTAATAAACCCGTGCAAACCAGCTAAATTTTGAACGATCTCAGAATTCGACGAAACTTGACCCAAACGTTGGTCTAGACCCAAGCATCTATGTTGTAATTTGCTAAGCGTAATAATGACTCAAAGTTAGTATAAAAGGGAAACAAACTTGTTTTAATAAAACCGTGCAAAACAGCTAAATTTTGAGCATTCTCACAATTCGACAAAACTTGACCCAAACGTAGGTCTAGATCCAAGAATTTGTGTGTTAAATTTCTAAGCGTAATAATAATTACAAGTTAGTATAAAAGGGAAACAAAATTGCTTTAATAAACCGTGCAGAACAGCTAAATTTTGAACGTTCTCAAAATTTTACGAAACTTGACCCAAACATAGATCGAGACCCAAGCGTTTGTGTTATACATTTGCTAATCGTAATAATAACTACAAGTTAGTATAAAAGGGAAACAAACTTGTTTTAATAAAACCGTGCAAAACATCTAACTTTTGAACGTTCTCAGGATTCGACGAAACTTGACCCAATCGTAGGTCTAGACCCAAGAATATATGTGGTAAAATTTCTAAGCGTAATAATACCTACAAGTTAGTATAAAAGAGAAACAAACTTGCTTTAATAAAGCCATGCAAAACAGCTAAATTTTGAACGTTCTCAGAATTCGACGAAACCTGTCTCAAACGTTGGACTAGACCCAAGCATTTGTGTGGTAAATTAGCTAAGCATAATAACAACAAGTTAGTGTAAAAGGGAAACAAACTTGTTTTAATAATGTCGTGCAAAACAGCTAATATTTGAACGTTCTCAGAATTCAACGAAACTTGACCCAATCCCAGGTCTAGACCCAAGCATTTTTATTGGAAAATTGCCAAGCGTAATAATAACTACAAGTTAGAATAAAAAGGAAAAAAACTTGTTTCAATAAAACCGTCCAAAACAGCTAATTTTTGAACGTTCTCAAAATTCGACGATAAAAAGACCCAATCGTAGGTCTAGACCCTAGAATATCTGTGGTAAATTTTCTAAGTGTATTAATAACTACAAGTTAGAATAAAAGGGACACAAACTTGTTTTAATAAAACCGTGCAAAACAGCTAAATTTTGAGCATTCTCAGAATTCGACTAAACTTGATCCAAACATAGGTCTAGACCCAAGAATTTGTGTGTTAAATTTCCTAAGTGTAATAATAACTACAAGTTAGTATAAAAGGGAAACAAACTTGATTTAATAAAACCGTGCAAAACAGCTAAATTTTGGACGGTATCAGAATTCGACGAAACTTGACCCAAACGTTGGTCTAGACCAAAGCATTTGTGTTGTAAATTTGCTAAGCATAATAATAACTACAAGTTAGTATAAAAGGGAAACAAAATTGTTTTAATAAAACCGTTCAAAACAGCTAAATTTTGAGCATTCTCAGAATTCGACGAAACTTGACCCAAACGTAGGTCTAGATCCAAGAATTTGTGTGTTAAATTTCTAAGCATACTAATAAGAACAACTTAGTATAATAGGGAAACAAACTTACTTTAATAAAACCGTGCAGAACAGCTAAATTTTGAACGTTCTCAAAATTTTACGAAACTTGAACCAAACATAGTTCTAGACCCAAGCATTTATGTTATACATTTGCTAAGCGTTATAATAACTACAAGTTAGTATAAAAGGAAAACAAACTTGCTTTAATTAAACCGTGCAAAACATCGATCTGGGTTGAATGGCTGTACCAGGGACGCCTACAATGCACCTCTATATGGACGATTACGGACCAAGGCGGCTCATGGGGATGGAGGAAAATCCTCCGATTACGGATGTTTCTCCGAACCATGGTGGACTACCGGATTGGAGATGGAGGAATTTCTTCTTGTGGCAGGATCCGTGGCACCACCTTGGCCTTCTTTGTGACTCTTTCCCACGAGGACCGAGGCTACTTGGACAAGATGAATCATCCAGACTCAGCACGGTGATTCATGAAGCAGTATGGCAATGGCCGCTTATCACAGATCTATAGTGTTTGGAGATTACACATGTAGTACCCACTATTCTTGGAGGGGAAGACCGTATAATTTGGAGATTTGAAAATGGTCGACCAACAACACAGGCTATTTACCAGTTATTCGACCCACCAGGACCGAAAGTAGGCTGGTCTCCACTACTTTCGGGATCACTTAAAATCGCACGTCACATATTTATTCTATGGCTTGCCATCCAAGGCAAGCTGGCTACGACAGATAAACAATGGCTTGCTCACCTTGGCCCATGTATCTTATGCAATGAAGGAATGACAGAGACACATGCACATTTATTCTTCCAATGCAGATTTAGCCGAAGATGTCTCACAGAAATTCGAAGAACAATACGGTTCTTGTGGCCCAATAGAGAGTGGAAAGATGACAATACATGGGCTTCACGGAGATGGAGGGGTAAACACATCATCAACATGTCTTATAGAGCACTACTTGCATCATGTGTATACCACATTTGGAAGGAAAGAAACCTTAGACGATTCGATCACACCGAGAGGACGCCTACCACCATAGCATTACTGATCATTGAGGACATTAGACAGCGAATCCATAGCATCACACTAACTAGATCAGTCAGCACACGTGCTTTATATCGATTATGGCGAATCCCTTGGCCTGTCGAGGGATAAACCATTTGGGGACCACATTGTTGTTGTACTGTACCATTTTTACTTAATGAAACTTACTTTTACCAAAAAAAAAAAACTGTGCAAAACAGCTAAATTTTGAACGTTTTCAGAATTCGAAAAAACCTGTCCCAAACGTTGGTCTAGACCCAAGCATTTGTGTGGTAAATTTGCTAAGCGTAATAATAACTACAGGTTAGTATAAAAGGGAAACAAACTTGTTTTAATAAAACCGTGCACAACAGCTAAATTTTGTGCATTCTCAGAATTCGACGAAAATTGATCCAAACGTAGGTCTAGACCCAAGAATTTGTGTGTTAAATTTCCTAAATGTAATAATAACTACAAGTTAATATAAATGGGAAACAAACTTGTTTTAATAAAACCGTGTAAAACAGCTAACTTATGAACGTTCTCAGAATTCGATGAAACTTGACCCAGTCGCAAGTCTAGACCCAAGCATTTGTGTTGTAAATTTGCTAATCGTAATAATAACTACAAGTTAGTATAAAAGGAAAACAAACTTGTTTTAATAAACCCGTGCAAACCAGCTAAATTTTGAACGATCTCAGAATTCGACGAAACTTGACCCAAACGTTGGTCTAGACCCAAGCATCTATGTTGTAATTTGCTAAGCGTAATAATGACTCAAAGTTAGTATAAAAGGGAAACAAACTTGTTTTAATAAAACCGTGCAAAACAGCTAAATTTTGAGCATTCTCACAATTCGACAAAACTTGACCCAAACGTAGGTCTAGATCCAAGAATTTGTGTGTTAAATTTCTAAGCGTAATAATAATTACAAGTTAGTATAAAAGGGAAACAAAATTGCTTTAATAAACCGTGCAGAACAGCTAAATTTTGAACGTTCTCAAAATTTTACGAAACTTGACCCAAACGTAGATCGAGACCCAAGCGTTTGTGTTATACATTTGCTAATCGTAATAATAACTACAAGTTAGTATAAAAGGGAAACAAACTTGTTTTAATAAAACCGTGCAAAACATCTAACTTTTGAACGTTCTCAGGATTCGACGAAACTTGACCCAATCGTAGGTCTAGACCCAAGAATATATGTGGTAAAATTTCTAAGCGTAATAATACCTACAAGTTAGTATAAAAGAGAAACAAACTTGCTTTAATAAAGCCATGCAAAACAGCTAAATTTTGAACGTTCTCAGAATTCGACGAAACCTGTCTCAAACGTTGGACTAGACCCAAGCATTTGTGTGGTAAATTAGCTAAGCGTAATAACAACAAGTTAGTGTAAAAGGGAAACAAACTTGTTTTAATAATGTCGTGCAAAACAGCTAATATTTGAACGTTCTCAGAATTCAACGAAACTTGACCCAATCCCAGGTCTAGACCCAAGCATTTTTATTGGAAAATTGCCAAGCGTAATAATAACTATAAGTTAGAATAAAAAGGAAAAAAACTTGTTTCAATAAAACCGTCCAAAACAGCTAATTTTTGAACGTTCTCAAAATTCGACGATAAAAAGACCCAATCGTAGGTCTAGACCCTAGAATATCTGTGGTAAATTTTCTAAGTGTATTAATAACTACAAGTTAGAATAAAAGGGACACAAACTTGTTTTAATAAAACCGTGCAAAACAGCTAAATTTTGAGCATTCTCAGAATTCGACTAAACTTGATCCAAACATAGGTCTAGACCCAAGAATTTGTGTGTTAAATTTCCTAAGTGTAATAATAACTACAAGTTAATATAAAAGGGAAACAAACTTGATTTAATAAAACCGTGCAAAACAGCTAAATTTTGGACGATATCAGAATTCGACGAAACTTGACCCAAACGTTGGTCTAGACCAAAGCATTTGTGTTGTAAATTTGCTAAGCATAATAATAGCTACAAGTTAGTATAAAAGGAAAACAAAATTGTTTTAATAAAACCGTTCAAAACAGCTAAATTTTGAGCATTCTCAGAATTCGACGAAACTTGACCCAAACGTAGGTCTAGATCCAAGAATTTGTGTGTTAAATTTCTAAGCATACTAATAAGAACAACTTAGTATAATAGGGAAACAAAATTACTTTAATAAAACCGTGCAGAACAGCTAAATTTTGAACGTTCTCAAAATTTTACGAAACTTGAACCAAACATAGATCTAGACCCAAGCATTTATGTTATACATTTGCTAAGCGTTATAATAACTACAAGTTAGTATAAAAGGAAAACAAACTTGCTTTAATTAAACCGTGCAAAACATCGATCTGGGTTGAATGGCTGTACCAGGGACGCCTACAATGCACCTCTATATGGACGATTACGGACCAAGGCGGCTCATGGGGATGGAGGAAAATCCTCCGATTACGGATGTTTCTCCGAACCATGGTGGACTACCGGATTGGAGATGGAGGAATTTCTTCTTGTGGCAGGATCCGTGGCACCACCTTGGCCCTCTTTGTGACTCTTTCCCACGAGGACCGATGCTACTTGGACAAGATGAATCATCCAGACTCAGCACGGTGATTCATGAAGCAGTATGGCAATGGCCGCTTATCACAGATCTATAGTGTTTGGAGATTACACATGTAGTACCCACTATTCTTGGAGGGGAAGACCGTATAATTTGGAGATTTGAAAATGGTCGACCAACAACACAGGCTATTTACCAGTTATTCGACCCACCAGGACCGAAAGTAGGCTGGTCTCCACTACTTTCGGGATCACTTAAAATCGCACGTCACATATTTATTCTATGGCTTGCCATCCAAGGCAAGCTGGCTACGACAGATAAACAATGGCTTGCTCACCTTGGCCCATGTATCTTATGCAATGAAGGAATGAAAGAGACACATGCACATTTATTCTTCCAATGCAGATTTAGCCGAAGATGTCTCACAGAAATTCGAAGAACAATACGGTTCTTGTGGCCCAATAGAGAGTGGAAAGATGACAATACATGGGCTTCACGGAGATGGAGGGGTAAACACATCATCAACATGTCTTATAGAGCACTACTTGCATCATGTGTATACCACATTTGGAAGGAAAGAAACCTTAGACGATTCGATCACACCGAGAGGACGCCTACCACCATAGCATTACTGATCATTGAGGACATTAGACAGCGAATCCATAGCATCACACTAACTAGATCAGTCAGCACACGTGTTTTATATCGATTATGGCGAATCCCTTGGCCTGTCGAGGGATAAACCATTTGGGGACCACATTGTTGTTGTACTGTACCATTTTTACTTAATGAAACTTACTTTTACCAAAAAAAAAAAACTGTGCAAAACAGCTAAATTTTGAACGTTTTCAGAATTCGAAAAAACCTGTCCCAAACGTTGGTCTAGACCCAAGCATTTGTGTGGTAAATTTGCTAAGCGTAATAATAACTACAGGTTAGTATAAAAGGGAAACAAACTTGTTTTAATAAAACCGTGCACAACAGCTAAATTTTGTGCATTCTCAGAATTCGACGAAAATTGATCCAAACGTAGGTCTAGACCCAAGAATTTGTGTGTTAAATTTCCTAAATGTAATAATAACTACAAGTTAATATAAATGGGAAACAAACTTGTTTTAATAAAACCGTGTAAAACAGCTAACTTATGAACGTTCTCAGAATTCGATGAAACTTGACCCAGTCGCAAGTCTAGACCCAAGCATTTGTGTTGTAAATTTGCTAATCGTAATAATAACTACAAGTTAGTATAAAAGGAAAACAAACTTGTTTTAATAAACCCGTGCAAACCAGCTAAATTTTGAACGATCTCAGAATTCGACGAAACTTGACCCAAACGTTGGTCTAGACCCAAACATCTATGTTGTAATTTGCTAAGCGTAATAATGACTCAAAGTTAGTATAAAAGGGAAACAAACTTGTTTTAATAAAACGGTGCAAAACAGCTAAATTTTGAGCATTCTCACAATTCGACAAAACTTGACCCAAACGTAGGTCTAGATCCAAGAATTTGTGTGTTAAATTTCTAAGCGTAATAATAATTACAAGTTAGTATAAAAGGGAAACAAAATTGCTTTAATAAACCGTGCAGAACAGCTAAATTTTGAACGTTCTCAAAATTTTACGAAACTTGACCCAAACATAGATCGAGACCCAAGCGTCTGTGTTATACATTTGCTAATCGTAATAATAACTACAAGTTAGTATAAAAGGGAAACAAACTTGTTTTAATAAAACCGTGCAAAACAGCTAACTTTTGGACGTTCTCAGGATTCGACGAAACATGACCCAATCGTAGGTCTAGACCCAAGAATATATGTGGTAAAATTTCTAAGCGTAATAATACCTACAAGTTAGTATAAAAGAGAAACAAACTTGCTTTAATAAAGCCGTGCAAAACAGCTAAATTTTGAACGTTCTCAGAATTCGACGAAACCTGTCTCAAACGTTGGACTAGACCCAAGCATTTGTGTGGTAAATTAGCTAAGCGTAATAACAACAAGTTAGTGTAAAAGGGAAAAAAACTTGTTTCAATAAAACCGTCCAAAACAGCTAATTTTTGAACGTTCTCAAAATTCGACGATAAAAAGACCCAATCGTAGGTCTAGACCCTAGAATATCTGTGGTAAATTTTCTAAGTGTATTAATAACTACAAGTTAGAATAAAAGGGACACAAACTTGTTTTAATAAAACCGTGCAAAACAGCTAAATTTTGAGCATTCTCAGAATTCGACTAAACTTGATCCAAACATAGGTCTAGACCCAAGAATTTGTGTGTTAAATTTCCTAAGTGTAATAATAACTACAAGTTAGTATAAAAGGGAAACAAACTTGATTTAATAAAACCGTGCAAAACAGCTAAATTTTGGACGGTATCAGAATTCGACGAAACTTGACCCAAACGTTGGTCTAGACCAAAGCATTTGTGTTGTAAATTTGCTAAGCATAATAATAACTACAAGTTAGTATAAAAGGGAAACAAAATTGTTTTAATAAAACCGTTCAAAACAGCTAAATTTTGAGCATTCTCAGAATTCGACGAAACTTGACCCAAACGTAGGTCTAGATCCAAGAATTTGTGTGTTAAATTTCTAAGCATACTAATAAGAACAACTTAGTATAATAGGGAAACAAACTTACTTTAATAAAACCGTGCAGAACAGCTAAATTTTGAACGTTCTCAAAATTTTACGAAACTTGAACCAAACATAGATCTAGACCCAAGCATTTATGTTATACATTTGCTAAGCGTTATAATAACTACAAGTTAGTATAAAAGGAAAACAAACTTGCTTTAATTAAACCGTGCAAAACATCGATCTGGGTTGAATGGCTGTACCAGGGACGCCTACAATGCACCTCTATATGGACGATTACGGACCAAGGCGGCTCATGGGGATGGAGGAAAATCCTCCGATTACGGATGTTTCTCCGAACCATGGTGGACTACCGGATTGGAGATGGAGGAATTTCTTCTTGTGGCAGGATCCGTGGCACCACCTTGGCCCTCTTTGTGACTCTTTCCCACGAGGACCGAGGCTACTTGGACAAGATGAATCATCCAGACTCAGCACGGTGATTCATGAAGCAGTATGGCAATGGCCGCTTATCACAGATCTATAGTGTTTGGAGATTACACATGTAGTACCCACTATTCTTGGAGGGGAAGACCGTATAATTTGGAGATTTGAAAATGGTCGACCAACAACACAGGCTATTTACCAGTTATTCGACCCACCAGGACCGAAAGTAGGCTGGTCTCCACTACTTTCGGGATCACTTAAAATCGCACGTCACATATTTATTCTATGGCTTGCCATCCAAGGCAAGCTGGCTACGACAGATAAACAATGGCTTGCTCACCTTGGCCCATGTATCTTATGCAATGAAGGAATGACAGAGACACATGCACATTTATTCTTCCAATGCAGATTTAGCCGAAGATGTCTCACAGAAATTCGAAGAACAATACGGTTCTTGTGGCCCAATAGAGAGTGGAAAGATGACAATACATGGGCTTCACGGAGATGGAGGGGTAAACACATCATCAACATGTCTTATAGAGCACTACTTGCATCATGTGTATACCACATTTGGAAGGAAAGAAACCTTAGACGATTCGATCACACCGAGAGGACGCCTACCACCATAGCATTACTGATCATTGAGGACATTAGACAGCGAATCCATAGCATCACACTAACTAGATCAGTCAGCACACGTGCTTTATATCGATTATGGCGAATGCCTTGGCCTGTCGAGGTTTAAACCATTTGGGGACCACATTGTTGTTGTACTGTACCATTTTTACTTAATGAAACTTACTTTTACCAAAAAAAAAAAAACTGTGCAAAACAGCTAAATTTTGAACGTTTTCAGAATTCGAAAAAACCTGTCCCAAACGTTGGTCTAGACCCAAGCATTTGTGTGGTAAATTTGCTAAGCGTAATAATAACTACAGGTTAGTATAAAAGGGAAACAAACTTGTTTTAATAAAACCGTGCACATCAGCTAAATTTTGTGCATTCTCAGAATTCGACGAAAATTGATCCAAACGTAGGTCTAGACCCAAGAATTTGTGTGTTAAATTTTCTAAATGTAATAATAACTACAAGTTAATATAAATGGGAAACAAACTTGTTTTAATAAAACCGTGTAAAACAGCTAACTTATGAACGTTCTCAGAATTCGATGAAACTTGACCCAGTCGCAAGTCTAGACCCAAGCATTTGTGTTGTAAATTTGCTAATCGTAATAATAACTACAAGTTAGTATAAAAGGAAAACAAACTTGCTTTAATAAACCCGTGCAAACCAGCTAAATTTTGAACGATCTCAGAATTCGACGAAACTTGACCCAAACGTTGGTCTAGACCCAAACATCTATGTTGTAATTTGCTAAGCGTAATAATGACTCAAAGTTAGTATAAAAGGGTAACAAACTTGTTTTAATAAAACCGTGCAAAACAGCTAAATTTTGAGCATTCTCACAATTCGACAAAACTTGACCCAAACGTAGGTCTAGATCCAAGAATTTGTGTGTTAAATTTCTAAGCGTAATAATAATTACAAGTTAGTATAAAAGGGAAACAAAATTGCTTTAATAAACCGTGCAGAACAGCTAAATTTTGAACGTTCTCAAAATTTTACGAAACTTGACCCAAACATAGATCGAGACCCAAGCGTTTGTGTTATACATTTGCTAATCGTAATAATAACTACAAGTTAGTATAAAAGGGAAACAAACTTATTTTAATAAAACCGTGCAAAACAGCTAACTTTTGAACGTTCTCAGGATTCGACGAAACATGACCCAATCGTAGGTCTAGACCCAAGAATATATGTGGTAAAATTTCTAAGCGTAATAATACCTACAAGTTAGTATAAAAGAGAAACAAACTTGCTTTAATAAAGCCGTGCAAAACAGCTAAATTTTGAACGTTCTCAGAATTCGACGAAACCTGTCTCAAACGTTGGACTAGACCCAAGCATTTGTGTGGTAAATTAGCTAAGCGTAATAACAACAAGTTAGTGTAAAAGGGAAACAAACTTGTTTTAATAATGTCGTGCAAAACAGCTAATATTTTAACGTTCTCAGAATTCAACGAAACTTGACCCAATCCCAGGTCTAGACCCAAGCATTTTTATTGGAAAATTGCCAAGCGTAATAATAACTATAAGTTAGAATAAAAAGGAAAAAAACTTGTTTCAATAAAACCGTCCAAAACAGCTAATTTTTGAACGTTCTCAAAATTCGACGATAAAAAGACCCAATCGTAGGTCTAGACCCTAGAATATCTGTGGTAAATTTTCTAAGTGTATTAATAACTACAAGTTAGAATAAAAGGGACACAAACTTGTTTTAATAAAACCGTGCAAAACAGCTAAATTTTGAGCATTCTCAGAATTCGACTAAACTTGATCCAAACATAGGTCTAGACCCAAGAATGTGTGTGTTAAATTTCCTAAGTGTAATAATAACTACAAGTTAGTATAAAAGGGAAACAAACTTGATTTAATAAAACCGTGCAAAAGAGCTAAATTTTGGACGGTATCAGAATTCGACGAAACTTGACCCAAACGTTGGTCTAGACCAAAGCATTTGTGTTGTAAATTTGCTAAGCATAATAATAACTACAAGTTAGTATAAAAGGGAAACAAAATTGTTTTAATAAAACCGTTCAAAACAGCTAAATTTTGAGCATTCTCAGAATTCGACGAAACTTGACCCAAACGTAGGTCTAGATCCAAGAATTTGTGTGTTAAATTTCTAAGCATACTAATAAGAACAACTTAGTATAATAGGGAAACAAACTTACTTTAATAAAACCGTGCAGAACAGCTAAATTTTGAACGTTCTCAAAATTTTACGAAACTTGAACCAAACATAGATCTAGACCCAAGCATTTATGTTATACATTTGCTAAGCGTTATAATAACTACAAGTTAGTATAAAAGGAAAACAAACTTGCTTTAATTAAACCGTGCAAAACATCGATCTGGGTTGAATGGCTGTACCAGGGACGCCTACAATGCACCTCTATATGGACGATTACGGACCAAGGCGGCTCATGGGGATGGAGGAAAATCCTCCGATTACGGATGTTTCTCCGAACCATGGTGGACTACCGGATTGGAGATGGAGGAATTTCTTCTTGTGGCAGGATCCGTGGCACCACCTTGGCCCTCTTTGTGACTCTTTCCCACGAGGACCGAGGCTACTTGGACAAGATGAATCATCCAGACTCAGCACGGTGATTCATGAAGCAGTATGGCAATGGCCGCTTATCACAGATCTATAGTGTTTGGAGATTACACATGTAGTACCCACTATTCTTGGAGGGGAAGACCGTATAATTTGGAGATTTGAAAATGGTCGACCAACAACACAGGCTATTTACCAGTTATTCGACCCACCAGGACCGAAAGTAGGCTGGTCTCCACTACTTTCGGGATCACTTAAAATCGCACGTCACATATTTATTCTATGGCTTGCCATCCAAGGCAAGCTGGCTACGACAGATAAACAATGGCTTGCTCACCTTGGCCCATGTATCTTATGCAATGAAGGAATGACAGAGACACATGCACATTTATTCTTCCAATGCAGATTTAGCCGAAGATGTCTCACAGAAATTCGAAGAACAATACGGTTCTTGTGGCCCAATAGAGAGTGGAAAGATGACAATACATGGGCTTCACGGAGATGGAGGGGTAAACACATCATCAACATGTCTTATAGAGCACTACTTGCATCATGTGTATACCACATTTGGAAGGAAAGAAACCTTAGACGATTCGATCACACCGAGAGGACGCCTACCACCATAGCATTACTGATCATTGAGGACATTAGACAGCGAATCCATAGCATCACACTAACTAGATCAGTCAGCACACGTGCTTTATATCGATTATGGCGAATGCCTTGGCCTGTCGAGTGATAAACCATTTGGGGACCACATTGTTGTTGTACTGTACCATTTTTACTTAATGAAACTTACTTTTACCAAAAAAAAAAAAACTGTGCAAAACAGCTAAATTTTGAACGTTTTCAGAATTCGAAAAAACCTGTCCCAAACGTTGGTCTAGACCCAAGCATTTGTGTGGTAAATTTGCTAAGCGTAATAATAACTACAGGTTAGTATAAAAGGGAAACAAACTTGTTTTAATAAAACCGTGCACATCAGCTAAATTTTGTGCATTCTCAGAATTCGACGAAAATTGATCCAAACGTAGGTCTAGACCCAAGAATTTGTGTGTTAAATTTCCTAAATGTAATAATAACTACAAGTTAATATAAATGGGAAACAAACTTGTTTTAATAAAACCGTGTAAAACAGCTAACTTATGAACGTTCTCAGAATTCGATGAAACTTGACCCAGTCGCAAGTCTAGACCCAAGCATTTGTGTTGTAAATTTGCTAATCGTAATAATAACTACAAGTTAGTATAAAAGGAAAACAAACTTGCTTTAATAAACCCGTGCAAACCAGCTAAATTTTGAACGATCTCAGAATTCGACGAAACTTGACCCAAACGTTGGTCTAGACCCAAACATCTATGTTGTAATTTGCTAAGCGTAATAATGACTCAAAGTTAGTATAAAAGGGTAACAAACTTGTTTTAATAAAACCGTGCAAAACAGCTAAATTTTGAGCATTCTCACAATTCGACAAAACTTGACCCAAACGTAGGTCTAGATCCAAGAATTTGTGTGTTAAATTTCTAAGCGTAATAATAATTACAAGTTAGTATAAAAGGGAAACAAAATTGCTTTAATAAACCGTGCAGAACAGCTAAATTTTGAACGTTCTCAAAATTTTACGAAACTTGACCCAAACATAGATCGAGACCCAAGCGTTTGTGTTATACATTTGCTAATCGTAATAATAACTACAAGTTAGTATAAAAGGGAAACAAACTTGTTTTAATAAAACCGTGCAAAACAGCTAACTTTTGAACGTTCTCAGGATTCGACGAAACTTGACCCAATCGTAGGTCTAGACCCAAGAATATATGCGGTAAAATTTCTAAGCGTAATAATACCTACAAGTTAGTATAAAAGAGAAACAAACTTGCTTTAATAAAGCCGTGCAAAACAGCTAAATTTTGAACGTTCTCAGAATTCGACGAAACCTGTCTCAAACGTTGGACTAGACCCAAGCATTTGTGTGGTAAATTAGCTAAGCGTAATAACAACAAGTTAGTGTAAAAGGGAAACAAACTTGTTTTAATAATGTCGTGCAAAACAGCTAATATTTAAACGTTCTCAGAATTCAACGAAACTTGACCCAATCCCAGGTCTAGACCCAAGCATTTTTATTGGAAAATTGCCAAGCGTAATAATAACTACAAGTTAGAATAAAAAGGAAAAAAACTTGTTTCAATAAAACCGTCCAAAACAGCTAATTTTTGAACGTTCTCAAAATTCGACGATAAAAAGACCCAATCGTAGGTCTAGACCCTAGAATATCTGTGGTAAATTTTCTAAGTGTATTAATAACTACAAGTTAGAATAAAAGGCACACAAACTTGTTTTAATAAAACCGTGCAAAACAGCTAAATTTTGAGCATTCTCAGAATTCGACTAAACTTGATCCAAACATAGGTCTAGACCCAAGAATTTGTGTGTTAAATTTCCTAAGTGTAATAATAACTACAAGTTAGTATAAAAGGGAAACAAACTTGATTTAATAAAACCGTGCAAAACAGCTAAATTTTGGACGGTATCAGAATTCGACGAAACTTGACCCAAACGTTGGTCTAGACCAAAGCATTTGTGTTGTAAATTTGCTAAGCATAATAATAACTACAAGTTAGTATAAAAGGGAAACAAAATTGTTTTAATAAAACCGTTCAAAACAGCTAAATTTTGAGCATTCTCAGAATTCGACGAAACTTGACCCAAACGTAGGTCTAGATCCAAGAATTTGTGTGTTAAATTTCTAAGCATACTAATAAGAACAACTTAGTATAATAGGGAAACAAACTTACTTTAATAAAACCGTGCAGAACAGCTAAATTTTGAACGTTCTCAAAATTTTACGAAACTTGAACCAAACATAGATCTAGACCCAAGCATTTATGTTATACATTTGCTAAGCGTTATAATAACTACAAGTTAGTATAAAAGGAAAACAAACTTGCTTTAATTAAACCGTGCAAAACATCGATCTGGGTTGAATGGCTGTACCAGGGACGCCTACAATGCACCTCTATATGGACGATTACGGACCAAGGCGGCTCATGGGGATGGAGGAAAATCCTCCGATTACGGATGTTTCTCCGAACCATGGTGGACTACCGGATTGGAGATGGAGGAATTTCTTCTTGTGGCAGGATCCGTGGCACCACCTTGGCCCTCTTTGTGACTCTTTCCCACGAGGACCGAGGCTACTTGGACAAGATGAATCATCCAGACTCAGCACGGTGATTCATGAAGCAGTATGGCAATGGCCGCTTATCACAGATCTATAGTGTTTGGAGATTACACATGTAGTACCCACTATTCTTGGAGGGGAAGACCGTATAATTTGGAGATTTGAAAATGGTCGACCAACAACACAGGCTATTTACCAGTTATTCGACCCACCAGGACCGAAAGTAGGCTGGTCTCCACTACTTTCGGGATCACTTAAAATCGCACGTCACATATTTATTCTATGGCTTGCCATCCAAGGCAAGCTGGCTACGACAGATAAACAATGGCTTGCTCACCTTGGCCCATGTATCTTATGCAATGAAGGAATGACAGAGACACATGCACATTTATTCTTCCAATGCAGATTTAGCCGAAGATGTCTCACAGAAATTCGAAGAACAATACGGTTCTTGTGGCCCAATAGAGAGTGGAAAGATGACAATACATGGGCTTCACGGAGATGGAGGGGTAAACACATCATCAACATGTCTTATAGAGCACTACTTGCATCATGTGTATACCACATTTGGAAGGAAAGAAACCTTAGACGATTCGATCACACCGAGAGGACGCCTACCACCATAGCATTACTGATCATTGAGGACATTAGACAGCGAATCCATAGCATCACACTAACTAGATCAGTCAGCACACGTGCTTTATATCGATTATGGCGAATGCCTTGGCCTGTCGAGTGATAAACCATTTGGGGACCACATTGTTGTTGTACTGTACCATTTTTACTTAATGAAACTTACTTTTACCAAAAAAAAAAAAACTGTGCAAAACAGCTAAATTTTGAACGTTTTCAGAATTCGAAAAAACCTGTCCCAAACGTTGGTCTAGACCCAAGCATTTGTGTGGTAAATTTGCTAAGCGTAATAATAACTACAGGTTAGTATAAAAGGGAAACAAACTTGTTTTAATAAAACCGTGCACATCAGCTAAATTTTGTGCATTTTCAGAATTCGACGAAAATTGATCCAAACGTAGGTCTAGACCCAAGAATTTGTGTGTTAAATTTCCTAAATGTAATAATAACTACAAGTTAATATAAATGGGAAACAAACTTGTTTTAATAAAACCGTGTAAAACAGCTAACTTATGAACGTTCTCAGAATTCGATGAAACTTGACCCAGTCGCAAGTCTAGACCCAAGCATTTGTGTTGTAAATTTGCTAATCGTAATAATAACTACAAGTTAGTATAAAAGGAAAACAAACTTGTTTTAATAAACCCGTGCAAACCAGCTAAATTTTGAACGATCTCAGAATTCGACGAAACTTGACCCAAACGTTGGTCTAGACCCAAACATCTATGTTGTAATTTGCTAAGCGTAATAATGACTCAAAGTTAGTATAAAAGGGAAACAAACTTGTTTTAATAAAACCGTGCAAAACAGCTAAATTTTGAGCATTCTCACAATTCGACAAAACTTGACCCAAACGTAGGTCTAGATCCAAGAATTTGTGTGTTAAATTTCTAAGCGTAATAATAATTACAAGTTAGTATAAAAGGGAAACAAAATTGCTTTAATAAACCGTGCAGAACAGCTAAATTTTGAACGTTCTCAAAATTTTACGAAACTTGACCCAAACATAGATCGAGACCCAAGCGTTTGTGTTATACATTTGCTAATCGTAATAATAACTACAAGTTAGTATAAAAGGGAAACAAACTTGTTTTAATAAAACCGTGCAAAACAGCTAACTTTTGAACGTTCTCAGGATTCGACGAAACTTGACCCAATCGTAGGTCTAGACCCAAGAATATATGCGGTAAAATTTCTAAGCGTAATAATACCTACAAGTTAGTATAAAAGAGAAACAAACTTGCTTTAATAAAGCCGTGCAAAACAGCTAAATTTTGAACGTTCTCAGAATTCGACGAAACCTGTCTCAAACGTTGGACTAGACCCAAGCATTTGTGTGGTAAATTAGCTAAGCATAATAACAACAAGTTAGTGTAAAAGGGAAACAAACTTGTTTTAATAATGTCGTGCAAAACAGCTAATATTTTAACGTTCTCAGAATTCAACGAAACTTGACCCAATCCCAGGTCTAGACCCAAGCATTTTTATTGGAAAATTGCCAAGCGTAATAATAACTACAAGTTAGAATAAAAAGGAAAAAAACTTGTATCAATAAAACCGTCCAAAACAGCTAATTTTTGAACGTTCTCAAAATTCGACGATAAAAAGACCCAATCGTAGGTCTAGACCCTAGAATATCTGTGGTAAATTTTCTAAGTGTATTAATAACTACAAGTTAGAATAAAAGGGACACAAACTTGTTTTAATAAAACCGTGCAAAACAGCTAAATTTTGAGCATTCTCAGAATTCGACTAAACTTGATCCAAACATAGGTCTAGACCCAAGAATTTGTGTGTTAAATTTCCTAAGTGTAATAATAACTACAAGTTAGTATAAAAGGGAAACAAACTTGATTTAATAAAACCGTGCAAAAGAGCTAAATTTTGGACGGTATCAGAATTCGACGAAACTTGACCCAAACGTTGGTCTAGACCAAAGCATTTGTGTTGTAAATTTGCTAAGCATAATAATAACTACAAGTTAGTATAAAAGGGAAACAAAATTGTTTTAATAAAACCGTTCAAAACAGCTAAATTTTGAGCATTCTCAGAATTCGACGAAACTTGACCCAAACGTAGGTCTAGATCCAAGAATTTGTGTGTTAAATTTCTAAGCATACTAATAAGAACAACTTAGTATAATAGGGAAACAAACTTACTTTAATAAAACCGTGTAGAACAGCTAAATTTTGAACGTTCTCAAAATTTTACGAAACTTGAACCAAACATAGATCTAGACCCAAGCATTTATGTTATACATTTGCTAAGCGTTATAATAACTACAAGTTAGTATAAAAGGAAAACAAACTTGCTTCAATTAAACCGTGCAAAACATCGATCTGGGTTGAATGGCTGTACCAGGGACGCCTACAATGCACCTCTATATGGACGATTACGGACCAAGGCGGCTCATGGGGATGGAGGAAAATCCTCCGATTACGGATGTTTCTCCGAACCATGGTGGACTACCGGATTGGAGATGGAGGAATTTCTTCTTGTGGCAGGATCCGTGGCACCACCTTGGCCCTCTTTGTGACTCTTTCCCACGAGGACCGAGGCTACTTGGACAAGATGAATCATCCAGACTCAGCACGGTGATTCATGAAGCAGTATGGCAATGGCCGCTTATCACAGATCTATAGTGTTTGGAGATTACACATGTAGTACCCACTATTCTTGGAGGGGAAGACCGTATAATTTGGAGATTTGAAAATGGTCGACCAACAACATAGGCTATTTACCAGTTATTCGACCCACCAGGACCGAAAGTAGGCTGGTCTCCACTACTTTCGGGATCACTTAAAATCGCACGTCACATATTTATTCTATGGCTTGCCATCCAAGGCAAGCTGGCTACGACAGATAAACAATGGCTTGCTCACCTTGGCCCATGTATCTTATGCAATGAAGGAATGACAGAGACACATGCACATTTATTCTTCCAATGCAGATTTAGCCGAAGATGTCTCACAGAAATTCGAAGAACAATACGGTTCTTGTGGCCCAATAGAGAGTGGAAAGATGACAATACATGGGCTTCACGGAGATGGAGGGGTAAACACATCATCAACATGTCTTATAGAGCACTACTTGCATCATGTGTATACCACATTTGGAAGGAAAGAAACCTTAGACGATTCGATCACACCGAGAGGACGCCTACCACCATAGCATTACTGATCATTGAGGACATTAGACAGCGAATCCATAGCATCACACTAACTAGATCAGTCAGCACACGTGCTTTATATCGATTATGGCGAATGCCTTGGCCTGTCGAGGTTTAAACCATTTGGGGACCACATTGTTGTTGTACTGTACCATTTTTACTTAATGAAACTTACTTTTACCAAAAAAAAAAAAAACTGTGCAAAACAGCTAAATTTTGAACGTTTTCAGAATTCGAAAAAACCTGTCCCAAACGTTGGTCTAGACCCAAGCATTTGTGTGGTAAATTTGCTAAGCGTAATAATAACTACAGGTTAGTATAAAAGGGAAACAAACTTGTTTTAATAAAACCGTGCACATCAGCTAAATTTTGTGCATTCTCAGAATTCGACGAAAATTGATCCAAACGTAGGTCTAGACCCAAGAATTTGTGTGTTAAATTTCCTAAATGTAATAATAACTACAAGTTAATATAAATGGGAAACAAACTTGTTTTAATAAAACCGTGTAAAACAGCTAACTTATGAACGTTCTCAGAATTCGATGAAACTTGACCCAGTCGCAAGTCTAGACCCAAGCATTTGTGTTGTAAATTTGCTAATCGTAATAATAACTACAAGTTAGTATAAAAGGAAAACAAACTTGTTTTAATAAACCCGTGCAAACCAGCTAAATTTTGAACGATCTCAGAATTCGACGAAACTTGACCCAAACGTTGGTCTAGACCCAAACATCTATGTTGTAATTTGCTAAGCGTAATAATGACTCAAAGTTAGTATAAAAGGGAAACAAACTTGTTTTAATAAAACCGTGCAAAACAGCTAAATTTTGAGCATTCTCACAATTCGACAAAACTTGACCCAAACGTAGGTCTAGATCCAAGAATTTGTGTGTTAAATTTCTAAGCGTAATAATAATTACAAGTTAGTATAAAAGGGAAACAAAATTGCTTTAATAAACCGTGCAGAACAGCTAAATTTTGAACGTTCTCAAAATTTTACGAAACTTGACCCAAACATAGATCGAGACCCAAGCGTTTGTGTTATACATTTGCTAATCGTAATAATAACTACAAGTTAGTATAAAAGGGAAACAAACTTGTTTTAATAAAACCGTGCAAAACAGCTAACTTTTGAACGTTCTCAGGATTCAACGAAACTTGACCCAATCGTAGGTCTAGACCCAAGAATATATGTGGTAAAATTTCTAAGCGTAATAATACCTACAAGTTAGTATAAAAGAGAAACAAACTTGCTTTAATAAAGCCGTGCAAAACAGCTAAATTTTGAACGTTCTCAGAATTCGACGAAACCTGTCTCAAACGTTGGACTAGACCCAAGCATTTGTGTGGTAAATTTGCTAAGCGTAATAACAACAAGTTAGTGTAAAAGGGAAACAAACTTGTTTTAATAATGTCGTGCAAAACAGCTAATATTTGAACGTTCTCAGAATTCAACGAAACTTGACCCAATCCCAGGTCTAGACCCAAGCATTTTTATTGGAAAATTGCCAAGCGTAATAATAACTACAAGTTAGAATAAAAAGGAAAAAAACTTGTTTCAATAAAACCGTCCAAAACAGCTAATTTTTGAACGTTCTCAAAATTCGACGATAAAAAGACCCAATCGTAGGTCTAGACCCTAGAATATCTGTGGTAAATTTTCTAAGTGTAATAATAACTACAAGTTAGAATAAAAGGGACACAAACTTGTTTTAATAAAACCGTGCAAAACAGCTAAATTTTGAGCATTCTCAGAATTCGACTAAACTTGATCCAAACATAGGTCTAGACCCAAGAATTTGTGTGTTAAATTTCCTAAGTGTAATAATAACTACAAGTTAATATAAAAGGGAAACAAACTTGATTTAATAAAACCGTGCAAAACAGCTAAATTTTGGACGGTATCAGAATTCGACGAAACTTGACCCAAACGTTGGTCTAGACCAAAGCATTTGTGTTGTAAATTTGCTAAGCATAATAATAACTACAAGTTAGTATAAAAGGGAAACAAAATTGTTTTAATAAAACCGTTCAAAACAGCTAAATTTTGAGCATTCTCAGAATTCGACGAAACTTGACCCAAACGTAGGTCTAGATCCAAGAATTTGTGTGTTAAATTTATAAGCATACTAATAAGAACAACTTAGTATAATAGGGAAAACAAACTTACTTTAATAAAACCGTGCAGAACAGCTAAATTTTGAACGTTCTCAAAATTTTACGAAACTTGAACCAAACATAGATCTAGACCCAAGCATTTATGTTATACATTTGCTAAGCGTTATAATAACTACAAGTTAGTATAAAAGGAAAACAAACTTGCTTTAATTAAACCGTGCAAAACATCGATCTGGGTTGAATGGCTGTACCAGGGACGCCTACAATGCACCTCTATATGGACGATTACGGACCAAGGCGGCTCATGGGGATGGAGGAAAATCCTCCGATTACGGATGTTTCTCCGAACCATGGTGGACTACCGGATTGGAGATGGAGGAATTTCTTCTTGTGGCGGGATCCGTGGCACCACCTTGGCCCTCTTTGTGACTCTTTCCCACGAGGACCGAGGCTACTTGGACAAGATGAATCATCCAGACTCAGCACGGTGATTCATGAAGCAGTATGGCAATGGCCGCTTATCACAGATCTATAGTGTTTGGAGATTACACATGTAGTACCCACTATTCTTGGAGGGGAAGACCGTATAATTTGGAGATTTGAAAATGGTCGACCAACAACACAGGCTATTTACCAGTTATTCGACCCACCAGGACCGAAAGTAGGCTGGTCTCCACTACTTTCGGGATCACTTAAAATCGCACGTCACATATTTATTCTATGGCTTGCCATCCAAGGCAAGCTGGCTACGACAGATAAACAATGGCTTGCTCACCTTGGCCCATGTATCTTATGCAATGAAGGAATGACAGAGACACATGCACATTTATTCTTCCAATGCAGATTTAGTCGAAGATGTCTCACAGAAATTCGAAGAACAATACGGTTCTTGTGGCCCAATAGAGAGTGGAAAGATGACAATACATGGGCTTCACGGAGATGGAGGGGTAAACACATCATCAACATGTCTTATAGAGCACTACTTGCATCATGTGTATACCACATTTGGAAGGAAAGAAACCTTAGACGATTCGATCACACCGAGAGGACGCCTACCACCATAGCATTACTGATCATTGAGGACATTAGACAGCGAATCCATAGCATCACACTAACTAGATCAGTCAGCACACGTGCTTTATATCGATTATGGCGAATCCCTTGGCCTGTCGAGGGATAAACCATTTGGGGACCACATTGTTGTTGTACTGTACCATTTTTACTTAATGAAACTTACTTTTACCAAAAAAAAAAAAAACTGTGCAAAACAGCTAAATTTTGAACGTTTTCAGAATTCGAAAAAACCTGTCCCAAACGTTGGTCTAGACCCAATCATTTGTGTGGTAAATTTGCTAAGCGTAATAATAACTACAGGTTAGTATAAAAGGGAAACAAACTTGTTTTAATAAAATCGTACACAACAGCTAAATTTTGTGCATTCTCAGAATTCGACGAAAATTGATCCAAACGTAGGTCTAGACCCAAGAATTTGTGTGTTAAATTTCCTAAATGTAATAATAACTACAAGTTAATATAAATGGGAAACAAACTTGTTTTAATAAAACCGTGTAAAACAGCTAACTTATGAACGTTCTCAGAATTCGATGAAACTTGACCCAGTCGCAAGTCTGGACCCAAGCATTTGTGTTGTAAATTTGCTAATCGTAATAATAACTACTAGTTAGTATAAAAGGAAAACAAACTTGTTTTAATAAACCCGTGCAAACCAGCTAAATTTTGAACGGTCTCAGAATTCGACGAAACTTGACCCAAACGTTGGTCTAGACCCAAACATCTATGTTGTAATTTGCTAAGCGTAATAATGACTCAAAGTTAGTATAAAAGGGAAACAAACTTGTTTTAATAAAACCGTGCAAAACAGCTAAATTTTGAGCATTCTCACAATTCTACAAAACTTGACCCAAACGTAGGTCTAGATCCAAGAATTTGTGTGTTAAATTTCTAAGCGTAATAATAATTACAAGTTAGTATAAAAGGGAAACAAAATTGCTTTAATAAACCGTGCAGAACAGCTAAATTTTGAACGTTCTAAAAATTTTACGAAACTTGACCCAAACATAGATCGAGACCCAAGCGTTTGTGTTATACATTTGCTAATCGTAATAATCAGTACAAGTTAGTATAAAAGGGAAACAAACTTGTTTTAATAAAACCGTGCAAAACAGCCAACTTTTGAAACGTTCTCAGGATTCGACGAAACTTTACCCAATCGTAGGTCTAGACCCAAGAATATATGTGGTAAAATTTCTAAGCGTAGTAATACCTACAAGTTAGTATAATAGAGAAACAAACTTGCTTTAATAAAGCCGTGCAAAACAGCTAAATTTTGAACGTTCTCAGAATTCGACGAAACCTGTCTCAAACGTTGGACTAGACCCAAGCATTTGTGTGGTAAATTTGCTAAGCGTAATAATAACAACAAGTTAGCGTAAAAGGGAAACAAACTTGTTTTAATAATGTCGTGCAAAACAGCTAATATTTGAACGTTCTCAGAATTCAATGAAACTTGACCCAATCCCAGGTCTAGACCCAAGCATTTTTATTGGAAAATTGCCAAGCGTAATAATAACTACAAGTTAGTATAAAAAGGAAAAAAACTTGTTTCAATAAAACCGTTCAAAACAGCTAATTTTTGAACGTTCTCAAAATTCGACGATAAAAAGACCCAATCGTAGGTCTAGACCCTAGAATATCTGTGGTAAATTTTCTAAGCGTAATAATAACTACAAGTTAGTATAAAAGGGAAACAAACTTGTTTTAATAAAACCGTGCAAAACAGCTAAATTTTGAGCATTCTCAGAATTCGACTAAATTTGATCCAAACATAGGTCTAGACCCAAGAATTTGTGTGTTAAATTTCCTAAGTGTAATAATAACTACAAGTTAATATAAAAGGGAAACAAACTTGATTTAATAAAACCGTGCAAAACAACTAAATTTTGGACGGTATCAGAATTCGACGAAACTTGACCCAAACGTTGGTCTAGACCAAAGCATTTGTGTTGTAAATTATCTAAGCATAATAATAACTACAAGTTAGTATAAAAGGGAAACAAAATTGTTTTAATAAAACCGTTCAAAACAGCTAAATTTTGAGCATTCTCAGAATTCGACGAAACTTGACCCAAACGTAGGTCTAGATCCAAGAATTTGTGTGTTAAATTTCTAAGCATACTAATAAGAACAACTTAGTATAATAGGGAAACAAACTTACTTTAATAAAACCGTGCAGAACAGCTAAATTTTGAACGTTCTCAAAATTTTACGAAACTTGAACCAAACATAGATCTAGACCCAAGCATTTATGTTATACATTTGCTAAGCGTTATAATAACTACAAGTTAGTATAAAAGGAAAACAAACTTGCTTTAATTAAACCGTGCAAAACATCGATCTGGGTTGAATGGCTGTACCAGGGACGCCTACAATGCACCTCTATATGGACGATTACGGACCAAGGCGGCTCATGGGGATGGAGGAAAATCCTCCGATTACGGATGTTTCTCCGAACCATGGTGGACTACCGGATTGGAGATGGAGGAATTTCTTCTTGTGGCAGGATCCGTGGCACCACCTTGGCCCTCTTTGTGACTCTTTCCCACGAGGACCGAGGCTACTTGGACAAGATGAATCATCCAGACTCAGCACGGTGATTCATGAAGCAGTATGGCAATGGCCGCTTATCACAGATCTATAGTGTTTGGAGATTACACATGTAGTACCCACTATTCTTGGAGGGGAAGACCGTATAATTTGGAGATTTGAAAATGGTCGACCAACAACACAGGCTATTTACCAGTTATTCGACCCACCAGGACCGAAAGTAGGCTGGTCTCCACTACTTTCGGGATCACTTAAAATCGCACGTCACATATTTATTCTATGGCTTGCCATCCAAGGCAAGCTGGCTACGACAGATAAACAATGGTTTGCTCACCTTGGCCCATGTATCTTATGCAATGAAGGAATGACAGAGACACATGCACATTTATTCTTCCAATGCAGATTTAGTCGAAGATGTCTCACAGAAATTCGAAGAACAATACGGTTCTTGTGGCCCAATAGAGAGTGGAAAGATGACAATACATGGGCTTCACGGAGATGGAGGGGTAAACACATCATCAACATGTCTTATAGAGCACTACTTGCATCATGTGTATACCACATTTGGAAGGAAAGAAACCTTAGACGATTCGATCACACCGAGAGGACGCCTACCACCATAGCATTACTGATCATTGAGGACATTAGACAGCGAATCCATAGCATCACACTAACTAGATCAGTCAGCACACGTGCTTTATATCGATTATGGCGAATCCCTTGGCCTGTCGAGGGATAAACCATTTGGGGACCACATTGTTGTTGTACTGTACCATTTTTACTTAATGAAACTTACTTTTACCAAAAAAAAAAAAACTGTGCAAAACAGCTAAATTTTGAACGTTTTCAGAATTCGAAAAAACCTGTCCCAAACGTTGGTCTAGACCCAATCATTTGTGTGGTAAATTTGCTAAGCGTAATAATAACTACAGGTTAGTATAAAAGGGAAACAAACTTGTTTTAATAAAATCGTACACAACAGCTAAATTTTGTGCATTCTCAGAATTCGACGAAAATTGATCCAAACGTAGGTCTAGACCCAAGAATTTGTGTGTTAAATTTCCTAAATGTAATAATAACTACAAGTTAATATAAATGGGAAACAAACTTGTTCTAATAAAACCGTGTAAAACAGCTAACTTATGAACGTTCTCAGAATTCGATGAAACTTGACCCAGTCGCAAGTCTAGACCCAAGCATTTGTGTTGTACATTTGCTAATCGTAATAATAACTACTAGTTAGTATAAAAGGAAAACAAACTTGTTTTAATAAACCCGTGCAAACCAGCTAAATTTTGAACGGTTTCAGAATTCGACGAAACTTAACCCAAACGTTGGTCTAGACCCAAACATCTATGTTGTAATTTGCTAAGCGTAATAATGACTCAAAGTTAGTATAAAAGGGAAACAAACTTGTTTTAATAAAACCGTGCAAAACAACTAAATTTTGAGCATTCTCACAATTCTACAAAACTTGACCCAAACGTAGGTCTAGATCCAAGAATTTGTGTGTTAAATTTCTAAGCGTAATAATAATTACAAGTTAGTATAAAAGGGAAACAAAATTGCTTTAATAAACCATGCAGAACAGCTAAATTTTGAACGTTCTAAAAATTTTACGAAACTTGACCCAAACATAGATCGAGACCCAAGCGTTTGTGTTATACATTTGCTAATCGTAATAATCAGTACAAGTTAGTATAAAAGGGAAACAAACTTGTTTTAATAAAACCGTGCAAAACAGCCAACTTTTGAAACGTTCTCAGGATTCGACGAAACTTTACCCAATCGTAGGTCTAGACCCAAGAATATATGTGGTAAAATTTCTAAGCGTAGTAATACCTACAAGTTAGTATAATAGAGAAACAAACTTGCTTTAATAAAGCCGTGCAAAACAGCTAAATTTTGAACGTTCTTAGAATTCCACGAAACCTGTCTCAAACGTTGGACTAGACCCAAGCATTTGTGTGGTAAATTTGCTAAGCGTAATAATAACAACAAGTTAGCGTAAAAGGGAAACAAACTTGTTTTAATAATGTCGTGCAAAACAGCTAATATTTGAACGTTCTCAGAATTCAATGAAACTTGACCCAATCCCAGGTCTAGACCCAAGCATTTTTATTGGAAAATTGCCAAGCGTAATAATAACTACAAGTTAGTATAAAAAGGAAAAAAACTTGTTTCAATAAAACCGTCCAAAACAGCTAATTTTTGAACGTTCTCAAAATTCGATGATAAAAAGACCCAATCGTAGGTCTAGACCCTAGAATATCTGTGGTAAATTTTCTAAGCGTAATAATAACTACAAGTTAGTATAAAAGGGAAACAAACTTGTTTTAATAAAACCGTGCAAAACAGCTAAATTTTGAGCATTCTCAGAATTCGACTAAATTTGATCCAAACATAGGTCTAGACCCAAGAATTTGTGTGTTAAATTTCCTAAATGTAATAATAACTACAAGTTAATATAAAAGGGAAACAAACTTGATTTAATAAAACCGTGCAAAACAACTAAATTTTGGACGGTATCAGAATTCGACGAAACTTGACCCAAACGTTGGTCTAGACCAAAGCATTTGTGTTGTAAATTATCTAAGCATAATAATAACTACAAGTTAGTATAAAAGGGAAACAAAATTGTTTTAATAAAACCGTTCAAAACAGCTAAATTTTGAGCATTCTCAGAATTCGACGAAACTTGACCCAAACGTAGGTCTAGATCCAAGAATTTGTGTGTTAAATTTCTAAGCATACTAATAAGAACAACTTAGTATAATAGGGAAACAAACTTACTTTAATAAAACCGTGCAGAACAGCTAAATTTTGAACGTTCTCAAAATTTTACGAAACTTGAACCAAACATAGATCTAGGCCCAAGCATTTATGTTATACATTTGCTAAGCGTTATAATAACTACAAGTTAGTATAAAAGGAAAACAAACTTGCTTTAATTAAACCGTGCAAAACATCGATCTGGGTTGAATGGCTGTACCAGGGACGCCTACAATGCACCTCTATATGGACGATTACGGACCAAGGCGGCTCATGGGGATGGAGGAAAATCCTCCGATTACGGATGTTTCTCCGAACCATGGTGGACTACCGGATTGGAGATGGAGGAATTTCTTCTTGTGGCAGGATCCGTGGCACCACCTTGGCCCTCTTTGTGACTCTTTCCCACGAGGACCGAGGCTACTTGGACAAGATGAATCATCCAGACTCAGCACGGTGATTCATGAAGCAGTATGGCAATGGCCGCTTATCACAGATCTATAGTGTTTGGAGATTACACATGTAGTACCCACTATTCTTGGAGGGGAAGACCGTATAATTTGGAGATTTGAAAATGGTCGACCAACAACACAGGCTATTTACCAGTTATTCGACCCACCAGGACCGAAAGTAGGCTGGTCTCCACTACTTTCGGGATCACTTAAAATCGCACGTCACATATTTATTCTATGGCTTGCCATCCAAGGCAAGCTGGCTACGACAGATAAACAATGGTTTGCTCACCTTGGCCCATGTATCTTATGCAATGAAGGAATGACAGAGACACATGCACATTTATTCTTCCAATGCAGATTTAGTCGAAGATGTCTCACAGAAATTCGAAGAACAATACGGTTCTTGTGGCCCAATAGAGAGTGGAAAGATGACAATACATGGGCTTCACGGAGATGGAGGGGTAAACACATCATCAACATGTCTTATAGAGCACTACTTGCATCATGTGTATACCACATTTGGAAGGAAAGAAACCTTAGACGATTCGATCACACCGAGAGGACGCCTACCACCATAGCATTACTGATCATTGAGGACATTAGACAGCGAATCCATAGCATCACACTAACTAGATCAGTCAGCACACGTGCTTTATATCGATTATGGCGAATCCCTTGGCCTGTCGAGGGATAAACCATTTGGGGACCACATTGTTGTTGTACTGTACCATTTTTACTTAATGAAACTTACTTTTACCAAAAAAAAAAAAACTGTGCAAAACAGCTAAATTTTGAACGTTTTCAGAATTCGAAAAAACCTGTCCCAAACGTTGGTCTAGACCCAATCATTTGTGTGGTAAATTTGCTAAGCGTAATAATAACTACAGGTTAGTATAAAAGGGAAACAAACTTGTTTTAATAAAATCGTACACAACAGCTAAATTTTGTGCATTCTCAGAATTCGACGAAAATTGATCCAAACGTAGGTCTAGACCCAAGAATTTGTGTGTTAAATTTTCTAAATGTAATAATAACTACAAGTTAATATAAATGGGAAACAAACTTGTTTTAATAAAACCGTGTAAAACAGCTAACTTATGAACGTTCTCAGAATTCGATGAAACTTGACCCAGTCGCAAGTCTAGACCCAAGCATTTGTGTTGTAAATTTGCTAATCGTAATAATAACTACTAGTTAGTATAAAAGGAAAACAAACTTGTTTTAATAAACCCGTGCAAACCAGCTAAATTTTGAACGGTCTCAGAATTCGACGAAACTTGACCCAAACGTTGGTCTAGACCCAAACATCTATGTTGTAATTTGCTAAGCGTAATAATGACTCAAAGTTAGTATAAAAGGGAAACAAACTTGTTTTAATAAAACCGTGCAAAACAGCTAAATTTTGAGCATTCTCACAACTCTACAAAACTTGACCCAAACGTAGGTCTAGATCCAAGAATTTGTGTGTTAAATTTCTAAGCGTAATAATAATTACAAGTTAGTATAAAAGGGAAACAAAATTGCTTTAATAAACCGTGCAGAACAGCTAAATTTTGAACGTTCTAAAAATTTTACGAAACTTGACCCAAACATAGATCGAGACCCAAGCGTTTGTGTTATACATTTGCTAATCGTAATAATCAGTACAAGTTAGTATAAAAGGGAAACAAACTTGTTTTAATAAAACCGTGCAAAACAGCCAACTTTTGAAACGTTCTCAGGATTCGACGAAACTTTACCCAATCGTAGCTCTAGACCCAAGAATATATGTGGTAAAATTTCTAAGCGTAGTAATACCTACAAGTTAGTATAATAGAGAAACAAACTTGCTTTAATAAAGCCGTGCAAAACAGCTAAATTTTGAACGTTCTTAGAATTCCACGAAACCTGTCTCAAACGTTGGACTAGACCCAAGCATTTGTGTGGTAAATTTGCTAAGCGTAATAATAACAACAAGTTAGCGTAAAAGGGAAACAAACTTGTTTTAATAATGTCGTGCAAAACAGCTAATATTTGAACGTTCTCAGAATTCAATGAAACTTGACCCAATCCCAGGTCTAGACCCAAGCATTTTTATTGGAAAATTGCCAAGCGTAATAATAACTACAAGTTAGTATAAAAAGGAAAAAAACTTGTTTCAATAAAACCGTCCAAAACAGCTAATTTTTGAACGTTCTCAAAATTCGACGATAAAAAGACCCAATCGTAGGTCTAGACCCTAGAATATCTGTGGTAAATTTTCTAAGCGTAATAATAACTACAAGTTAGTATAAAAGGGAAACAAACTTGTTTTAATAAAACCGTGCAAAACAGCTAAATTTTGAGCATTCTCAGAATTCGACTAAATTTGATCCAAACATAGGTCTAGACCCAAGAATTTGTGTGTTAAATTTCCTAAGTGTAATAATAACTACAAGTTAATATAAAAGGGAAACAAACTTGATTTAATAAAACCGTGCAAAACAACTAAATTTTGGACGGTATCAGAATTCGATGAAACTTGACCCAAACGTTGGTCTAGACTTTTGTGTTGTAAATTATCTAAGCATAATAATAACTACAAGTTAGTATAAAAGGGAAACAAAATTGTTGTAATAAAACCGTTCAAAACAGCTAAATTTTGAGCATTCTCAGAATTCGACGAAACTTGACCCAAACGTAGGTCTAGATCCAAGAATTTGTGTGTTAAATTTCTAAGCATACTAATAAGAACAACTTAGTATAATAGGGAAACAAACTTACTTTAATAAAACCGTGCAGAACAGCTAAATTTTGAACGTTCTCAAAATTTTACGAAACTTGAACCAAACATAGATCTAGACCCAAGCATTTATGTTATACATTTGCTAAGCGTTATAATAACTACAAGTTAGTATAAAAGGAAAACAAACTTGCTTTAATTAAACCGTGCAAAACATCGATCTGGGTTGAATGGCTGTACCAGGGACGCCTACAATGCACCTCTATATGGACGATTACGGACCAAGGCGGCTCATGGGGATGGAGGAAAATCCTCCGATTACGGATGTTTCTCCGAACCATGGTGGACTACCGGATTGGAGATGGAGGAATTTCTTCTTGTGGCAGGATCCGTGGCACCACCTTGGCCCTCTTTGTGACTCTTTCCCACGAGGACCGAGGCTACTTGGACTAGATGAATCATCCAGACTCAGCACGGTGATTCATGAAGCAGTATGGCAATGGCCGTTTATCACAGATCTATAGTGTTTGGAGATTACACATGTAGTACCCACTATTCTTGGAGGGGAAGACCGTATAATTTGGAGATTTGAAAATGGTCGACCAACAACACAGGCTATTTACCAGTTATTCGACCCACCAGGCCCGAAAGTAGGCTGGTCTCCACTACTTTCGGGATCACTTAAAATCGCACGTCACATATTTATTCTATGGCTTGCCATCCAAGGCAAGCTGGCTACGACAGATAAACAATGGCTTGCTCACCTTGGCCCATGTATCTTATGCAATGAAGGAATGACAGAGACACATGCAATTTATTCTTCCAATGCAGATTTAGTCGAAGATGTCTCACAGAAATTCGAAGAACAATACGGTTCTTGTGGCCCAATAGAGAGTGGAAAGATGATATTACATGGGCTTCACGGAGATGGAGGGGTAAACACATCATCAACATGTCTTATAGAGCACTACTTGCATCATGTGTATACCACATTTGGAAGGAAAGAAATCTTAGACGATTCGATCACACCGAGAGGACGCCTACCACCATAGCATTACTGATCATTGAGGACATTAGACAGCGAATCCATAGCATCACACTAACTAGATCAGTCAGCACACGTGCTTTATATCGATTATGGCGAATCCCTTGGCCTGTCGAGGGATAAACCATTTGGGGACCACATTGTTGTTGTACTGTACCATTTTTACTTAAAGAAACTTACTTTTACCAAAAAAAAAAAAAACTGTGCAAAACAGCTAAATTTTGAACGTTTTCAGAATTCGAAAAAACCTGTCCCAAACGTTGGTCTAGACCCAAGCATTTGTGTGGTATATTTGCTAAGCGTAATAATAACTACAAGTTAGTATAAAAGGGAAACAAACTTGTTTTAATAAAACCGTGCAAAACAGCTAAATTTTGAGCATTCTCAGAATTCGACGAAAATTGATCCAAACGTAGGTCTAGACCCAAGAATTTGTGTGTTAAATTTCCTAAATGTAATAATAACTACAAGTTAATATAAATGGGAAACAAACTTGTTTTAATAAAACCGTGTAAAACAGCTAACTTATGAACGTTCTCAGAATTCGATGAAACTTGACCCAGTCGCAAGTCTAGACCCAAGCATTTGTGTTGTAAATTTGCTAATCGTAATAATAACTACAAGTTAGTATAAAAGGAAAACCAACTTGTTTTAATAAACCCGTGCAAACCAGCTAAATTTTGAACGGTCTCAGAATTCGACGAAACTTGACCCAAACGTTGGTCTAGACCCAAACATCTATGTTGTAATTTGCTAAGCGTAATAATGACTCAAAGATAGTATAAAAGGGAAACAAACTTGTTTTAATAAAACCGTGCAAAACAGCTAAATTTTGAGCATTCTCACAATTCGACAAAACTTGACCCAAACGTAGGTCTAGATCCAAGAATTTGTGTGTTAAATTTCTAAGCGTAATAATAATTACAAGTTAGTATAAAAGGAAAACAAAATTGCTTTAATAAACCGTGCAGAACAGCTAAATTTTGAACGTTCTCAAAATTTTACGAAACTTGACCCAAACATAGATCGAGACCCAAGCGTTTGTGTTATACATTTGCTAATCGTAATAATAACTACAAGTTAGTATAAAAGGGAAACAAACTTGTTTTAATAAAACCGTGCAAAACAGCTAACTTTTGAACGTTCTCAGGATTCAACGAAACTTGACCCAATCGTAGGTCTAGACCCAAGAATATATGTGGTAAAATTTCTAAGCGTAATAATACCTACAAGTTAGTATAAAAGAGAAACAAACTTGCTTTAATAAAGCCGTGCAAAACAGCTAAATTTTGAACGTTCTCAGAATTCGACGAAACCTGTCTCAAACGTTGGACTAGACCCAAGCATTTGTGTGGTAAATTAGCTAAGCGTAATAACAACAAGTTAGTGTAAAAGGGAAACAAACTTGTTTTAATAATGTCGTGCAAAACAGCTAATATTTGAACGTTCTCAGAATTCAACGAAACTTGACCCAATCCCAGGTCTAGACCCAAGCATTTTTATTGGAAAATTGCCAAGCGTAATAATAACTACAAGTTAGAATAAAAAGGAAAAAAACTTGTTTCAATAAAACCGTCCAAAACAGCTAATTTTTGAACGTTCTCAAAATTCGACGATAAAAAGACCCAATCGTAGGTCTAGACCCTAGAATATCTGTGGTAAATTTTCTAAGTGTAATAATAACTACAAGTTAGTATAAAAGGGACACAAACTTGTTTTAATAAAACCGTGCAAAACAGCTAAATTTTGAGCATTCTCAGAATTCGACTAAACTTGATCCAAACATAGGTCTAGACCCAAGAATTTGTGTGTTAAATTTCCTAAGTGTAATAATAACTACAAGTTAATATAAAAGGGAAACAAACTTGATTTAATAAAACCGTGCAAAACAGCTAAATTTTGGACGGTATCAGAATTCGACGAAACTTGACCCAAACGTTGGTCTAGACCAAAGCATTTGTGTTGTAAATTTGCTAAGCATAATAATAACTACAAGTTAGTATAAAAGGGAAACAAAATTGTTTTGATAAAACCGTTCAAAACAGCTAAATTTTGAGCATTCTCAGAATTCGACGAAACTTGACCCAAACGTAGGTCTAGATCCAAGAATTTGTGTGTTAAATTTCTAAGCATACTAATAAGAACAACTTAGTATAATAGGGAAACAAACTTACTTTAATAAAACCGTGCAGAACAGCTAAATTTTGAACGTTCTCAAAATTTTACGAAACTTGAACCAAACATAGATCTAGACCCAAGCATTTATGTTTTACATTTGCTAAGCGTTATAATAACTACAAGTTAGTATAAAAGGAAAACAAACTTGCTTTAATTAAACCGTGCAAAACATCGATCTGGGTTGAATGGCTGTACCAGGGACGCCTACAATGCACCTCTATATGGACGATTACGGACCAAGGCGGCTCATGGGGATGGAGGAAAATCCTCCGATTACGGATGTTTCTCCGAACCATGGTGGACTACCGGATTGGAGATGGAGGAATTTCTTCTTGTGGCAGGATCCGTGGCACCACCTTGGCCCTCTTTGTGACTCTTTCCCACGAGGACCGAGGCTACTTGGACTAGATGAATCATCCAGACTCAGCACGGTGATTCATGAAGCAGTATGGCAATGGCCGCTTATCACAGATCTATAGTGTTTGGAGATTACACATGTAGTACCCACTATTCTTGGAGGGGAAGACCGTATAATTTGGAGATTTGAAAATGGTCGACCAACAACACAGGCTATTTACCAGTTATTCGACCCACCAGGCCCGAAAGTAGGCTGGTCTCCACTACTTTCGGGATCACTTAAAATCGCACGTCACATATTTATTCTATGGCTTGCCATCCAAGGCAAGCTGGCTACGACAGATAAACAATGGCTTGCTCACCTTGGCCCATGTATCTTATGCAATGAAGGAATGACAGAGACACATGCACATTTGTTTTTCCATGCAGATTTAGTCGAAGATATCTCACAGAAATTCGAAGAACAATACGGTTCTTGTGACCCAATAGAGAGTGGAAAGATGACATTACATGGGCTTCACGGAGATGGAGGGGTAAACACATCATCAACATGTCTTATAGAGCACTACTTGCATCATGTGTATACCACATTTGGAAGGAAAGAAATCTTAGACGATTCGATCACACCGAGAGGACGCCTACCACCATAGCATTACTGATCATTGAGGACATTAGACAGCGAATCCATAGCATCACACTAACTAGATCAGTCAGCACACGTGCTTTATATCGATTATGGCGAATCCCTTGGCCTGTCGAGGGATAAACCATTTGGGGACCACATTGTTGTTGTACTGTACCATTTTTACTTAAAGAAACTTACTTTTACCAAAAAAAAAAAAAACTGTGCAAAACAGCTAAATTTTGAACGTTTTCAGAATTCGAAAAAACCTGTCCCAAACGTTGGTCTAGACCCAAGCATTTGTGTGGTATATTTGCTAAGCGTAATAATAACTACAAGTTAGTATAAAAGGGAAACAAACTTGTTTTAATAAAACCGTGCAAAACAGCTAAATTTTGAGCATTCTCAGAATTCGACGAAAATTGATCCAAACGTAGGTCTAGACCCAAGAATTTGTGTGTTAAATTTCCTAAATGTAATAATAACTACAAGTTAATATAAATGGGAAACAAACTTGTTTTAATAAAACCGTGTAAAACAGCTAACTTATGAACGTTCTCAGAATTCGATGAAACTTGACCCAGTCGCAAGTCTAGACCCAAGCATTTGTGTTGTAAATTTGCTAATCGTAATAATAACTACAAGTTAGTATAAAAGGAAAACCAACTTGTTTTAATAAACCCGTGCAAACCAGCTAAATTTTGAACGGTCTCAGAATTCGACGAAACTTGACCCAAACGTTGGTCTAGACCCAAACATCTATGTTGTAATTTGCTAAGCGTAATAATGACTCAAAGATAGTATAAAAGGGAAACAAACTTGTTTTAATAAAACCGTGCAAAACAGCTAAATTTTGAGCATTCTCACAATTCGACAAAACTTGACCCAAACGTAGGTCTAGATCCAAGAATTTGTGTGTTAAATTTCTAAGCGTAATAATAATTACAAGTTAGTATAAAAGGAAAACAAAATTGCTTTAATAAACCGTGCAGAACAGCTAAATTTTGAACGTTCTCAAAATTTTACGAAACTTGACCCAAACATAGATCGAGACCCAAGCGTTTGTGTTATACATTTGCTAATCGTAATAATAACTACAAGTTAGTATAAAAGGGAAACAAACTTGTTTTAATAAAACCGTGCAAAACAGCTAACTTTTGAACGTTCTCAGGATTCAACGAAACTTGACCCAATCGTAGGTCTAGACCCAAGAATATATGTGGTAAAATTTCTAAGCGTAATAATACCTACAAGTTAGTATAAAAGAGAAACAAACTTGCTTTAATAAAGCCGTGCAAAACAGCTAAATTTTGAACGTTCTCAGAATTCGACGAAACCTGTCTCAAACGTTGGACTAGACCCAAGCATTTGTGTGGTAAATTAGCTAAGCGTAATAACAACAAGTTAGTGTAAAAGGGAAACAAACTTGTTTTAATAATGTCGTGCAAAACAGCTAATATTTGAACGTTCTCAGAATTCAACGAAACTTGACCCAATCCCAGGTCTAGACCCAAGCATTTTTATTGGAAAATTGCCAAGCGTAATAATAACTACAAGTTAGAATAAAAAGGAAAAAAACTTGTTTCAATAAAACCGTCCAAAACAGCTAATTTTTGAACGTTCTCAAAATTCGACGATAAAAAGACCCAATCGTAGGTCTAGACCCTAGAATATCTGTGGTAAATTTTCTAAGTGTAATAATAACTACAAGTTAGTATAAAAGGGACACAAACTTGTTTTAATAAAACCGTGCAAAACAGCTAAATTTTGAGCATTCTCAGAATTCGACTAAACTTGATCCAAACATAGGTCTAGACCCAAGAATTTGTGTGTTAAATTTCCTAAGTGTAATAATAACTACAAGTTAATATAAAAGGGAAACAAACTTGATTTAATAAAACCGTGCAAAACAGCTAAATTTTGGACGGTATCAGAATTCGACGAAACTTGACCCAAACGTTGGTCTAGACCAAAGCATTTGTGTTGTAAATTTGCTAAGCATAATAATAACTACAAGTTAGTATAAAAGGGAAACAAAATTGTTTTGATAAAACCGTTCAAAACAGCTAAATTTTGAGCATTCTCAGAATTCGATGAAACTTGACCCAAACGTAGGTCTAGATCCAAGAATTTGTGTGTTAAATTTCTAAGCATACTAATAAGAACAACTTAGTATAATAGGGAAACAAACTTACTTTAATAAAACCGTGCAGAACAGCTAAATTTTGAACGTTCTCAAAATTTTACGAAACTTGAACCAAACATAGATCTAGACCCAAGCATTTATGTTTTACATTTGCTAAGCGTTATAATAACTACAAGTTAGTATAAAAGGAAAACAAACTTGCTTTAATTAAACCGTGCAAAACATCGATCTGGGTTGAATGGCTGTACCAGGGACGCCTACAATGCACCTCTATATGGACGATTACGGACCAAGGCGGCTCATGGGGATGGAGGAAAATCCTCCGATTACGGATGTTTCTCCGAACCATGGTGGACTACCGGATTGGAGATGGAGGAATTTCTTCTTGTGGCAGGATCCGTGGCACCACCTTGGCCCTCTTTGTGACTCTTTCCCACGAGGACCGAGGCTACTTGGACTAGATGAATCATCCAGACTCAGCACGGTGATTCATGAAGCAGTATGGCAATGGCCGCTTATCACAGATCTATAGTGTTTGGAGATTACACATGTAGTACCCACTATTCTTGGAGGGGAAGACCGTATAATTTGGAGATTTGAAAATGGTCGACCAACAACACAGGCTATTTACCAGTTATTCGACCCACCAGGCCCGAAAGTAGGCTGGTCTCCACTACTTTCGGGATCACTTAAAATCGCACGTCACATATTTATTCTATGGCTTGCCATCCAAGGCAAGCTGGCTACGACAGATAAACAATGGCTTGCTCACCTTGGCCCATGTATCTTATGCAATGAAGGAATGACAGAGACACATGCACATTTGTTTTTCCATGCAGATTTAGTCGAAGATATCTCACAGAAATTCGAAGAACAATACGGTTCTTGTGACCCAATAGAGAGTGGAAAGATGACATTACATGGGCTTCACGGAGATGGAGGGGTAAACACATCATCAACATGTCTTATAGAGCACTACTTGCATCATGTGTATACCACATTTGGAAGGAAAGAAACCTTAGACGATTCGATCACACCGAGAGGACGCCTACCACCATAGCATTACTGATCATTGAGGACATTAGACAGCGAATCCATAGCATCACACTAACTAGATCAGTCAGCACACGTGCTTTATATCGATTATGGCGAATCCCTTGGCCTGTCGAGTGATAAACCATTTGGGGACCACATTGTTGTTGTACTGTACCATTTTTACTTAAAGAAACTTACTTTTACCAAAAAAAAAAAAAACTGTGCAAAACAGCTAAATTTTGAACGTTTTCAGAATTCGAAAAAACCTGTCCCAAACGTTGGTCTAGACCCAAGCATTTGTGTGGTATATTTGCTAAGCGTAATAATAACTACAAGTTAGTATAAAAGGGAAACAAACTTGTTTTAATAAAACCGTGCAAAACAGCTAAATTTTGAGCATTCTCAGAATTCGACGAAAATTGATCCAAACGTAGGTCTAGACCCAAGAATTTGTGTGTTAAATTTCCTAAATGTAATAATAACTACAAGTTAATATAAAAGGGAAACAAACTTGTTTTAATAAAACCGTGTAAAACAGCTAACTTATGAACGTTCTCAGAATTCAATGAAACTTGACCCAGTCGCAAGTCTAGACCCAAGCATTTGTGTTGTAAATTTGCTAATCGTAATAATAACTACAAGTTAGTATAAAAGGAAAACCAACTTGTTTTAATAAACCCGTGCAAACCAGCTAAATTTTGAACGGTCTCAGAATTCGACGAAACTTGACCCAAACGTTGGTCTAGACCCAAACATCTATGTTGTAATTTGCTAAGCGTAATAATGACTCAAAGTTAGTATAAAAGGGAAACAAACTTGTTTTAATAAAACCGTGCAAAACAGCTAAATTTTGAGCATTCTCACAATTCGACAAAACTTGACCCAAACGTAGGTCTAGATCCAAGAATTTGTGTGTTAAATTTCTAAGCGTAATAATAATTACAAGTTAGTATAAAAGGGAAATAAAATTGCTTTAATAAACCGTGCAGAACAGCTAAATTTTGAACGTTCTCAAAATTTTACGAAACTTGACCCAAACATAGATCGAGACCCAAGCGTTTGTGTTATACATTTGCTAATCGTAATAATAACTACAAGTTAGTATAAAAGGGAAACAAACTTGTTTTAATAAAACCGTGCAAAACAGCTAACTTTTGAACGTTCTCAGGATTCGACGAAACTTGACCCAATCGTAGGTCTAGACCCAAGAATATATGTGGTAAAATTTCTAAGCGTAATAATACCTACAAGTTAGTATAAAAGAGAAACAAACTTGCTTTAATAAAGCCGTGCAAAACAGCTAAATTTTGAACGTTCTCAGAATTCGACGAAACCTATCTCAAACGTTGGACTAGACCCAAGCATTTGTGTGGTAAATTAGCTAAGCGTAATAACAACAAGTTAGTGTAAAAGGGAAACAAACTTGTTTTAATAATGTCGTGCAAAACAGCTAATATTTGAACGTTCTCAGAATTCAACGAAACTTGACCCAATCCCAGGTCTAGACCCAAGCATTTTTATTGGAAAATTGCCAAGCGTAATAATAACTACAAGTTAGAATAAAAAGGAAAAAAACTTGTTTCAATAAAACCGTCCAAAACAGCTAATTTTTGAACGTTCTCAAAATTCGACGATAAAAAGACCCAATCGTAGGTCTAGACCCTAGAATATCTGTGGTAAATTTTCTAAGTGTATTAATAACTACAAGTTAGAATAAAAGGGACACAAACTTGTTTTAATAAAACCGTGCAAAACAGCTAAATTTTGAGCATTCTCAGAATTCGACTAAACTTGATCCAAACATAGGTCTAGACCCAAGAATTTGTGTGTTAAATTTCCTAAGTGTAATAATAACTACAAGTTAATATAAAAGGGAAACAAACTTGATTTAATAAAACCGTGCAAAACAGCTAAATATTGGACGGTATCAGAATTCGACGAAACTTGACCCAAACGTTGGTCTAGACCAAAGCATTTGTGTTGTAAATTTGCTAAGCATAATAATAACTACAAGTTAGTATAAAAGGGAAACAAAATTGTTTTGATAAAACCGTTCAAAACAGCTAAATTTTGAGCATTCTCAGAATTCGACGAAACTTGACCCAAACGTAGGTCTAGATCCAAGAATTTGTGTGTTAAATTTCTAAGCATACTAATAAGAACAACTTAGTATAATAGGGAAACAAACTTACTTTAATAAAACCGTGCAAAACAGCTAAATTTTGGACGGTATCAGAATTCGACGAAACTTGACCCAAACGTTGGTCTAGACCAAAGCATTTGTGTTGTAAATTTGCTAAGCATAATAATAACTACAAGTTAGTATAAAAGGGAAACAAAATTGTTTTGATAAAACCGTTCAAAACAACTAAATTTTGAGCATTCTCAGAATTCGACGAAACTTGACCCAAACGTAGGTCTAGATCCAAGAATTTGTGTGTTAAATTTCTAAGCATACTAATAAGAACAACTTAGTATAATAGGGAAACAAACTTACTTTAATAAAACCGTGCAGAACAGCTAAATTTTGAACGTTCTCAAAATTTTACGAAACTTGAACCAAACATAGATCTAGACCCAAGCATTTATGTTATACATTTGCTAAGCGTTATAATAACTACAAGTTAGTATAAAAGGAAAACAAACTTGCTTTAATTAAACCGTGCAAAACATCGATCTGGGTTGAATGGCTGTACCAGGGACGCCTACAATGCACCTCTATATGGACGATTACGGACCAAGGCGGCTCATGGGGATGGAGGAAAATCCTCCGATTACGGATGTTTCTCCGAACCATGGTGGACTACCGGATTGGAGATGGAGGAATTTCTTCTTGTGGCAGGATCCGTGGCACCACCTTGGCCCTCTTTGTGACTCTTTCCCACGAGGACCGAGGCTACTTGGACAAGATGAATCATCCAGACTCAGCACGGTGATTCATGAAGCAGTATGGCAATGGCCGCTTATCACAGATCTATAGTGTTTGGAGATTACACATGTAGTACCCACTATTCTTGGAGGGGAAGACCGTATAATTTGGAGATTTGAAAATGGTCGACCAACAACACAGGCTATTTACCAGTTATTCGACCCACCAGGACCGAAAGTAGGCTGGTCTCCACTACTTTCGGGACCACTTAAAATCGCACGTCACATATTTATTCTATGGCTTGCCATCCAAGGCAAGCTGGCTACGACAGATAAACAATGGCTTGCTCACCTTGGCCCATGTATCTTATGCAATGAAGGAATGACAGAGACACATGCACATTTATTCTTCCAATGCAGATTTAGTCGAAGATGTCTCACAGAAATTCGAAGAACAATACGGTTCTTGTGGCCCAATAGAGAGTGGAAAGATGACAATACATGGGCTTCACGGAGATGGAGGGGTAAACACATCATCAACATGTCTTATAGAGCACTACTTGCATCATGTGTATACCACATTTGGAAGGAAAGAAACCTTAGACGATTCGATCACACCGAGAGGACGCCTACCACCATAGCATTACTGATCATTGAGGACATTAGACAGCAAATCCATAGCATCACACTAACTAGATCAGTCAGCACACGTGCTTTATATCGATTATGGCGAATCCCTTGGCCTGTCGAGGGATAAACCATTTGGGGACCACATTGTTGTTGTACTGTACCATTTTTACTTAATGAAACTTACTTTTACCAAAAAAAAAAAAACTGTGCAAAACAGCTAAATTTTGAACGTTTTCAGAATTCGAAAAAACCTGTCCCAAACGTTGGTCTAGACCCAATCATTTGTGTGGTAAATTTGCTAAGCGTAATAGTAACTACAGGTTAGTATAAAAGGGAAACAAACTTGTTTTAATAAAATCGTACACAACAGCTAAATTTTGTGCATTCTCAGAATTCGACGAAAATTGATCCAAACGTAGGTCTAGACCCAAGAATTTGTGTGTTAAATTTCCTAAATGTAATAATAACTACAAGTTAATATAAATGGGAAACAAACTTGTTTTAATAAAACCGTGTAAAACAGCTAACTTATGAACGTTCTCAGAATTCGATGAAACTTGACCCAGTCGCAAGTCTAGACCCAAGCATTTGTGTTGTAAATTTGCTAATCGTAATAATAACTACAAGTTAGTATAAAAGGAAAACAAACTTGTTTTAATAAACCCGTGCAAACCAGCTAAATTTTGAACGGTCTCAGAATTCGACGAAACTTGACCCAAACGTTGGTCTAGACCCAAACATCTATGTTGTAATTTGCTAAGCGTAATAATGACTCAAAGTTAGTATAAAAGGGAAACAAACTTGTTTTAATAAAACCGTGCAAAACAGCTAAATTTTGAGCATTCTCACAATTCTACAAAACTTGACCCAAACGTAGGTCTAGATCCAAGAATTTGTGTGTTAAATTTCTAAGCGTAATAATAATTACAAGTTAGTATAAAAGGGAAACAAAATTGCTTTAATAAACCGTGCAGAACAGCTAAATTTTGAACGTTCTAAAAATTTTACGAAACTTGACCCAAACAATAATCGAGACCCAAGCGTTTGTATTATACATTTGCTAATCGTAATAATCAGTACAAGTTAGTATAAAAGGGAAACAAACTTGTTTTAATAAAACCGTGCAAAACAGCCAACTTTTGAAACGTTCTCAGGATTCGACGAAACTTTACCCAATCATAGGTCTAGACCCAAGAATATATGTGGTAAAATTTCTAAGCGTAGTAATACCTACAAGTTAGTATAATAGAGAAACAAACTTGCTTTAATAAAGCCGTGCAAAACAGCTAAATTTTGAACGTTCTTAGAATTCGACGAAACCTGTCTCAAACGTTGGACTAGACCCAAGCATTTGTGTGGTAAATTTGCTAAGCGTAATAATAACAACAAGTTAGCGTAAAAGGGAAACAAACTTGTTTTAATAATGTCGTGCAAAACAGCTAATATTTGAACGTTCTC
The DNA here is from genome assembly GCF_026168435.1 of Sesamum indicum. Classification (NCBI taxonomy): domain Eukaryota; kingdom Viridiplantae; phylum Streptophyta; class Magnoliopsida; order Lamiales; family Pedaliaceae; genus Sesamum; species Sesamum indicum. The sequence goes on along the minus strand of NC_142664.1, from coordinate 12,383,914 downwards.
AGAATCCAATGAAACTTGACCCAATCCCAGGTCTAGACCCAAGCATTTTTATTGGAAAATTGCCAAGCGTAATAATAACTACAAGTTAGTATAAAAAGGAAAAAAACTTGTTTCAATAAAACCGTCCAAAACAGCTAATTTTTGAACGTTCTCAAAATTCGACGATGAAAAGACCCAATCGTAGGTCTAGACCCTAGAATATCTGTGGTAAATTTTCTAAGCGTAATAATAACTACAAGTTAGTATAAAAGGGAAACAAACTTGTTTTAATAAAACCGTGCAAAACAGCTAAATTTTGAGCATTCTCAGAATTCGACTAAATTTGATCCAAACATAGGTCTAGACCCAAGAATTTGTGTGTTAAATTTCCTAAGTGTAATAATAACTACAAGTTAATATAAAAGGGAAACAAACTTGATTTAATAAAACCGTGCAAAACAACTAAATTTTGGACGGTATCAGAATTCGACGAAACTTGACCCAAACGTTGGTCTAGACCAAAGCATTTGTGTTGTAAATTATCTAAGCATAATAATAACTACAAGTTAGTATAAAAGGGAAACAAAATTGTTTTAATAAAACCGTTCAAAACAGCTAAATTTTGAGCATTCTCAGAATTCGACTAAATTTGATCCAAACATAGGTCTAGACCCAAGAATTTGTGTGTTAAATTTCCTAAGTGTAATAATAACTACAAGTTAATATAAAAGGGAAACAAACTTGATTTAATAAAACCGTGCAAAACAACTAAATTTTGGACGGTATCAGAATTCGACGAAACTTGACCCAAACGTTGGTCTAGACCAAAGCATTTGTGTTGTAAATTATCTAAGCATAATAATAACTACAAGTTAGTATAAAAGGGAAACAAAATTGTTTTAATAAAACCGTTCAAAACAGCTAAATTTTGAGCATTCTCAGAATTCGACGAAACTTGACCCAAACGTAGGTCTAGATCCAAGAATTTGTGTGTTAAATTTCTAAGCATACTAATAAGAACAACTTAGTATAATAGGGAAACAAACTTACTTTAATAAAACCGTGCAGAACAGCTAAATTTTGAACGTTCTCAAAATTTTACGAAACTTGAACCAAACATAGATCTAGACCCAAGCATTTATGTTATACATTTGCTAAGCGTTATAATAACTACAAGTTAGTATAAAAGGAAAACAAACTTGCTTTAATTAAACCGTGCAAAACATCGATCTGGGTTGAATGGCTGTACCAGGGACGCCTACAATGCACCTCTATATGGACGATTACGGACCAAGGCGGCTCATGGGGATGGAGGAAAATCCTCCGATTACGGATGTTTCTCCGAACCATGGTGGACTACCGGATTGGAGATGGAGGAATTTCTTCTTGTGGCAGGATCCGTGGCACCACCTTGGCCCTCTTTGTGACTCTTTCCCACGAGGACCGAGGCTACTTGGACTAGATGAATCATCCAGACTCAGCACGGTGATTCATGAAGCAGTATGGCAATGGCCGTTTATCACAGATCTATAGTGTTTGGAGATTACACATGTAGTACCCACTATTCTTGGAGGGGAAGACCGTATAATTTGGAGATTTGAAAATGGTCGACCAACAACACAGGCTATTTACCAGTTATTCGACCCACCAGGCCCGAAAGTAGGCTGGTCTCCACTACTTTCGGGAACACTTAAAATCGCACGTCACATATTTATTCTATGGCTTGCCATCCAAGGCAAGCTGGCTACGACAGATAAACAATGGCTTGCTCACCTTGGCCCATGTATCTTATGCAATGAAGGAATGACAGAGACACATGCAATTTATTCTTCCAATGCAGATTTAGTCGAAGATGTCTCACAGAAATTCGAAGAACAATACGGTTCTTGTGGCCCAATAGAGAGTGGAAAGATGACATTACATGGGCTTCACGGAGATGGAGGGGTAAACACATCATCAACATGTCTTATAGAGCACTACTTGCATCATGTGTATACCACATTTGGAAGGAAAGAAACCTTAGACGATTCGATCACACCGAGAGGACGCCTACCACCATAGCATTACTGATCATTGAGGACATTAGACAGCGAATCCATAGCATCACACTAACTAGATCAGTCAGCACACGTGCTTTATATCGATTATGGCGAATCCCTTGGCCTGTCGAGGGATAAACCATTTGGGGACCACATTGTTGTTGTACTGTACCATTTTTACTTAAAGAAACTTACTTTTACCAAAAAAAAAAAACTGTGCAAAACAGCTAAATTTTGAACGTTTTCAGAATTCGAAAAAACCTGTCCCAAACGTTGGTCTAGACCCAAGCATTTGTGTGGTATATTTGCTAAGCGTAATAATAACTACAAGTTAGTATAAAAGGGAAACAAACTTGTTTTAATAAAACCGTGCAAAACAGCTAAATTTTGAGCATTCTCAGAATTCGACGAAAATTGATCCAAACGTAGGTCTAGACCCAAGAATTTGTGTGTTAAATTTCCTAAATGTAATAATAACTACAAGTTAATATAAAAGGGAAACAAACTTGTTTTAATAAAACCGTGTAAAACAGCTAACTTATGAACGTTCTCAGAATTCGATGAAACTTGACCCAGTCGCAAGTCTAGACCCAAGCATTTGTGTTGTAAATTTGCTAATCGTAATAATAACTACAAGTTAGTATAAAAGGAAAACCAACTTGTTTTAATAAACCCGTTCAAACCAGCTAAATTTTGAACGGTCTCAGAATTCGACGAAACTTGACCCAAACGTTGGTCTAGACCCAAACATCTATGTTGTAATTTGCTAAGCGTAATAATGACTCAAAGATAGTATAAAAGGGAAACAAACTTGTTTTAATAAAACCGTGCAAAACAGCTAAATTTTGAGCATTCTCACAATTCGACAAAACTTGACCCAAACGTAGGTCTAGATCCAAGAATTTGTGTGTTAAATTTCTAAGCGTAATAATAATTACAAGTTAGTATAAAAGGGAAACAAAATTGCTTTAATAAACCGTGCAGAACAGCTAAATTTTGAACGTTCTCAAAATTTTACGAAACTTGACCCAAACATAGATCGAGACCCAAGCGTTTGTGTTATACATTTGCTAATCGTAATAATAACTACAAGTTAGTATAAAAGGGAAACAAACTTGTTTTAATAAAACCGTGCAAAACAGCTAACTTTTGAACGTTCTCAGAATTCAACGAAACTTGACCCAATCGTAGGTCTAGACCCAAGAATATATGTGGTAAAATTTCTAAGCGTAATAATACCTACAAGTTAGTATAAAAGAGAAACAAACTTGCTTTAATAAAGCCGTGCAAAACAGCTAAATTTTGAACGTTCTCAGAATTCGACGAAACCTGTCTCAAACGTTGGACTAGACCCAAGCATTTGTGTGGTAAATTTGCTAAGCGTAATAACAACAAGTTAGTGTAAAAGGGAAACAAACTTGTTTTAATAATGTCGTGCAAAACAGCTAATATTTGAACGTTCTCAGAATTCAACGAAACTTGACCCAATCCCAGGTCTAGACCCAAGCATTTTTATTGGAAAATTGCCAATCGTAATAATAACTACAAGTTAGAATAAAAAGGAAAAAAACTTGTTTCAATAAAACCGTCCAAAACAGCTAATTTTTGAACGTTCTCAAAATTCGACGATAAAAAGACCCAATCGTAGGTCTAGACCCTAGAATATCTGTGGTAAATTTTCTAAGTGTAATAATAACTACAAGTTAGTATAAAAGGGACACAAACTTATTTTAATAAAACCGTGCAATACAGCTAAATTTTGAGCATTCTCAGAATTTGACTAAACTTGATCCAAACATAGGTCTAGACCCAAGAATTTGTGTGTTAAATTTCCTAAGTGTAATAATAACTACAAGTTAATATAAAAGGGAAACAAACTTGATTTAATAAAACCGTGCAAAACAGCTAAATTTTGGACGGTATCAGAATTCGACGAAACTTGACCCAAACGTTGGTCTAGACCAAAGCATTTGTGTTGTAAATTTGCTAAGCATAATAATAACTACAAGTTAGTATAAAAGGGAAACAAAATTGTTTTAATAAAACCGTTCAAAACAGCTAAATTTTGAGCATTCTCAGAATTCGACGAAACTTGACCCAAACGTAGGTCTAGATCCAAGAATTTGTGTGTTAAATTTCTAAGCATACTAATAAGAACAACTTAGTATAATAGGGAAACAAACTTACTTTAATAAAACCGTGCAGAACAGCTAAATTTTGAACGTTCTCAAAATTTTACGAAACTTGAACCAAACATAGATCTAGACCCAAGCATTTATGTTATACATTTGCTAAGCGTTATAATAACTACAAGTTAGTATAAAAGGAAAACAAACTTGCTTTAATTAAACCGTGCAAAACATCGATCTGGGTTGAATGGCTGTACCAGGGACGCCTACAATGCACCTCTATATGGACGATTACGGACCAAGGCAGCTCATGGGGATGGAGGAAAATCCTCCGATTACGGATGTTTCTCCGAACCATGGTGGACTACCGGATTGGAGATGGAGGAATTTCTTCTTGTGGCAGGATCCGTGGCACCACCTTGGCCCTCTTTGTGACTCTTTCCCACGAGGACCGAGGCTACTTGGACTAGATGAATCATCCAGACTCAGCACGGTGATTCATGAAGCAGTATGGCAATGGCCGCTTATCACAGATCTATAGTGTTTGGAGATTACACATGTAGTACCCACTATTCTTGGAGGGGAAGACCGTATAATTTGGAGATTTGAAAATGGTCGACCAACAACACAGGCTATTTACCAGTTATTCGACCCACCAGGCCCGAAAATAGGCTGGTCTCCACTACTTTCGGGATCACTTAAAATCGCACGTCACATATTTATTCTATGGCTTGCCATCCAAGGCAAGCTGGCTACGACAGATAAACAATGGCTTGCTCACCTTGGCCCATGTATCTTATGCAATGAAGGAATGACAGAGACACATGCACATTTGTTTTTCCAATGCAGATTTAGTCGAAGATATCTCACAGAAATTCGAAGAACAATACGGTTCTTGTGGCCCAATAGAGAGTGGAAAGATGACATTACATGGGCTTCACGGAGATGGAGGGGTAAACACATCATCAACATGTCTTATAGAGCACTACTTGCATCATGTGTATACCACATTTGGAAGGAAAGAAACCTTAGACGATTCGATCACACCGAGAGGACGCTTACCACCATAGCATTACTGATCATTGAGGACATTAGACAGCGAATCCATAGCATCACACTAACTAGATCAGTCAGCACACGTGCTTTATATCGATTATGGCGAATCCCTTGGCCTGTCGAGTGATAAACCATTTGGGGACCACATTGTTGTTGTACTGTACCATTTTTACTTAATGAAACTTACTTTTACCAAAAAAAAAAAAACTGTGCAAAACAGCTAAATTTTGAACGTTTTCAGAATTCGAAAAAACCTGTCCCAAACGTTGGTCTAGACCCAAGCATTTGTGTGGTATATTTGCTAAGCGTAATAATAACTACAAGTTAGTATAAAAGGGAAACAAACTTGTTTTAATAAAACCGTGCAAAACTGCTAAATTTTGAGCATTCTCAGAATTCGACGAAAATTGATCCAAACGTAGGTCTAGACCCAAGAATTTGTGTGTTAAATTTCCTAAATGTAACAATAACTACAAGTTAATATAAAAGGGAAACAAACTTGTTTTAATAAAACCGTGTAAAACAGCTAACTTATGAACGTTCTCAGAATTCGATGAAACTTGACCCAGTCGCAAGTCTAGACCCAAGCATTTGTGTTGTAAATTTGCTAATCGTAATAATAACTACAAGTTAGTATAAAAGGAAAACCAACTTGTTTTAATAAACCCGTGCAAACCAGCTAAATTTTGAACGGTCTCAGAATTCGACGAAACTTGACCCAAACGTTGGTCTAGACCCAAACATCTATGTTGTAATTTGCTAAGCGTAATAATGACTCAAAGATAGTATAAAAGGGAAACAAACTTGTTTTAATAAAACCGTGCAAAACAGCTAAATTTTGAGCATTCTCACAATTCGACAAAACTTGACCCAAACGTAGGTCTAGATCCAAGAATTTGTGTGTTAAATTTCTAAGCGTAATAATAATTACAAGTTAGTATAAAAGGGAAACAAAATTGCTTTAATAAACCGTGCAGAACAGCTAAATTTTGAACGTTCTCAAAATTTTACGAAACTTGACCCAAACATAGATCGAGACCCAAGCGTTTGTGTTATACATTTGCTAATCGTAATAATAACTACAAGTTAGTATAAAAGGGAAACAAACTTGTTTTAATAAAACCGTGCAAAACAGCTAACTTTTGAACGTTCTCAGGATTCAACGAAACTTGACCCAATCGTAGGTCTAGACCCAAGAATATATGTGGTAAAATTTCTAAGCGTAATAATACCTACAAGTTAGTATAAAAGAGAAACAAACTTGCTTTAATAAAGCCGTGCAAAACAGCTAAATTTTGAACGTTCTCAGAATTCGACGAAACCTGTCTCAAACGTTGGACTAGACCCAAGCATTTGTGTGGTAAATTTGCTAAGCGTAATAACAACAAGTTAGTGTAAAAGGGAAACAAACTTGTTTTAATAATGTCGTGCAAAACAGCTAATATTTGAACGTTCTCAGGATTCAACGAAACTTGACCCAATCGTAGGTCTAGACCCAAGAATATATGTGGTAAAATTTCTAAGCGTAGTAATACCTACAAGTTAGTATAATAGAGAAACAAACTTGCTTTAATAAAGCCGTGCAAAACAGCTAAATTTTGAACGTTCTCAGAATTCCACGAAACCTGTCTCAAACGTTGGACTAGACCCAAGCATTTGTGTGGTAAATTTGCTAAGCGTAATAACAACAAGTTAGTGTAAAAGGGAAACAAACTTGTTTTAATAATGTCGTGCAAAACAGCTAATATTTGAACGTTCTCAGAATTCAACGAAACTTGACCCAATCCCAGGTCTAGACCCAAGCATTTTTATTGGAAAATTGCCAAGCGTAATAATAACTACAAGTTAGAATAAAAAGGAAAAAAACTTGTTTCAATAAAACCGTCCAAAACAGCTAATTTTTGAACGTTCTCAAAATTCGACGATAAAAAGACCCAATCGTAGGTCTAGACCCTAGAATATCTGTGGTAAATTTTCTAAGTGTAATAATAACTACAAGTTAGTATAAAAGGGACACAAACTTGTTTTAATAAAACCGTGCAAAACAGCTAAATTTTGAGCATTCTCAGAATTCGACTAAACTTGATCCAAACATAGGTCTAGACCCAAGAATTTGTGTGTTAAATTTCCTAAGTGTAATAATAACTACAAGTTAATATAAAAGGGAAACAAACTTGATTTAATAAAACCGTGCAAAACAGCTAAATTTTGGACGGTATCAGAATTCGATGAAACTTGACCCAAACGTTGGTCTAGACCAAAGCATTTGTGTTGTAAATTTGCTAAGCATAATAATAACTACAAGTTAGTATAAAAGGGAAACAAAATTGTTTTAATAAAACCGTTCAAAACAGCTAAATTTTGAGCATTCTCAGAATTCGACGAAACTTGACCCAAACGTAGGTCTAGATCCAAGAATTTGTGTGTTAAATTTCTAAGCATACTAATAAGAACAACTTAGTATAATAGGGAAACAAACTTACTTTACTAAAACCGTGCAGAACAGCTAAATTTTGAACGTTCTCAAAATTTTACGAAACTTGAACCAAACATAGATCTAGACCCAAGCATTTATGTTATACATTAGCTAAGCATTATAATAACTACAAGTTAGTATAAAAGGAAAACAAACTTGCTTTAATTAAACCGTGCAAAACATCGATCTGGGTTGAATGGCTGTACCAGGGACGCCTACAATGCACCTCTATATGGACGATTACGGACCAAGGCGGCTCATGGGGATGGAGGAAAATCCTCCGATTACGGATGTTTCTCCGAACCATGGTGGACTACCGGATTGGAGATGGAGGAATTTCTTCTTGTGGCAGGATCCGTGGCACCACCTTGGCCCTCTTTGTGACTCTTTCCCACGAGGACCGAGGCTACTTGGACTAGATGAATCATCCAGACTCAGCACGGTGATTCATGAAGCAGTATGGCAATGGCCGCTTATCACAGATCTATAGTGTTTGGAGATTACACATGTAGTACCCACTATTCTTGGAGGGGAAGACCGTATAATTTGGAGATTTGAAAATGGTCGACCAACAACACAGGCTATTTACCAGTTATTCGACCCACCAGGCCCGAAAGTAGGCTGGTCTCCACTACTTTCGGGATCACTTAAAATCGCACGTCACATATTTATTCTATGGCTTGCCATCCAAGGCAAGCTGGCTACGACAGATAAACAATGGCTTGCTCACCTTGGCCCATGTATCTTATGCAATGAAGGAATGACAGAGACACATGCACATTTGTTTTTCCAATGCAGATTTAGTCGAAGATATCTCACAGAAATTCGAAGAACAATACGGTTCTTGTGGCCCAATAGAGAGTGGAAAGATGACATTACATGGGCTTCACGGAGATGGAGGGGTAAACACATCATCAACATGTCTTATAGAGCACTACTTGCATCATGTGTATACCACATTTGGAAGGAAAGAAACCTTAGACGATTCGATCACACCGAGAGGACGCCTACCACCATAGCATTACTGATCATTGAGGACATTAGACAGCGAATCCATAGCATCACACTAACTAGATCAGTCAGCACACTTGCTTTATATCGATTATGGCGAATCCCTTGGCCTGTCGAGTGATAAACCATTTGGGGACCACATTGTTGTTGTACTGTACCATTTTTACTTAAAGAAACTTACTTTTACCAAAAAAAAAAAAAAACTGTGCAAAACAGCTAAATTTTGAACGTTTTCAGAATTCGAAAAAACCTGTCCCAAACGTTGGTCTAGACCCAAGCATTTGTGTGGTATATTTGCTAAGCGTAATAATAACTACAAGTTAGTATAAAAGGGAAACAAACTTGTTTTAATAAAACCGTGCAAAACAGCTAAATTTTGAGCATTCTCAGAATTCGACGAAAATTGATCCAAACGTAGGTCTAGACCCAAGAATTTGTGTGTTAAATTTCCTAAATGTAATAATAACTACAAGTTAATATAAAAGGGAAACAAACTTGTTTTAATAAAACCGTGTAAAACAGCTAACTTATGAACGTTCTCAGAATTCGATGAAACTTGACCCAGTCGCAAGTCTAGACCCAAGCATTTGTTTTGTAAATTTGCTAATCGTAATAATAACTACAAGTTAGTATAAAAGGAAAACCAACTTGTTTTAATAAACCCGTGCAAACCAGCTAAATTTTGAACGGTCTCAGAATTCGACGAAACTTGACCCAAACGTTGGTCTAGACCCAAACATCTATGTTGTAATTTGCTAAGCGTAATAATGACTCAAAGTTAGTATAAAAGGGAAACAAACTTGTTTTAATAAAACCGTGCAAAACAGCTAAATTTTGAGCATTCTCACAATTCGACAAAACTTGACCCAAACGTAGGTCTAGATCCAAGAATTTGTGTGTTAAATTTCTAAGCGTAATAATAATTACAAGTTAGTATAAAAGGGAAACAAAATTGCTTTAATAAACCGTGCAGAACAGCTAAATTTTGAACGTTCTCAAAATTTTACGAAACTTGACCCAAACATAGATCGAGACCCAAGCGTTTGTGTTATACATTTGCTAATCGTAATAATAACTACAAGTTAGTATAAAAGGGAAACAAACTTGTTTTAATAAAACCGTGCAAAACAGCTAACTTTTAAACGTTCTCAGGATTCAACGAAACTTGACCCAATCGTAGGTCTAGACCCAAGAATATTTGTGGTAAAATTTCTAAGCGTAATAATACCTACAAGTTAGTATAAAAGAGAAACAAACTTGCTTTAATAAAGCCGTGCAAAACAGCTAAATTTTGAACGTTCTCAGAATTCGACGAAACCTGTCTCAAACGTTGGACTAGACCCAAGCATTTGTGTGGTAAATTTGCTAAGCGTAATAACAACAAGTTAGTGTAAAAGGGAAACAAACTTGTTTTAATAATGTCGTGCAAAACAGCTAATATTTGAACGTTCTCAGAATTCAACGAAACTTGACCCAATCCCAGGTCTAGACCCAAGCCTTTTTATTGGAAAATTGCCAAGCGTAATAATAACTACAAGTTAGAATAAAAAGGAAAAAAACTTGTTTCAATAAAACCGTCCAAAACAGCTAATTTTTGAACGTTCTCAAAATTCGACGATAAAAAGATCCAATCGTAGGTCTAGACCCTAGAATATCTGTGGTAAATTTTCTAAGTGTAATAATAACTACAAGTTAGTATAAAAGGGACACAAACTTGTTTTAATAAAACCGTGCAAAACAGCTAAATTTTGAGCATTCTCAGAATTCGACTAAACTTGATCCAAACATAGGTCTAGACCCAAGAATTTGTGTGTTAAATTTCCTAAGTGTAATAATAACTACAAGTTAATATAAAAGGGAAACAAACTTGATTTAATAAAACCGTGCAAAACAGCTAAATTTTGGACGGTATCAGAATTCGACGAAACTTGACCCAAACGTTGGTCTAGACCAAAGCATTTGTGTTGTAAATTTGCTAAGCATAATAATAACTACAAGTTAGTATAAAAGGGAAACAAAATTGTTTTAATAAAACCGTTCAAAACAGCTAAATTTTGAGCATTCTCAGAATTCGACGAAACTTGACCCAAACGTAGGTCTAGATCCAAGAATTTGTGTGTTAAATTTCTAAGCATACTAATAAGAACAACTTAGTATAATAGGGAAACAAACTTACTTTAATAAAACCGTGCAGAACAGCTAAATTTTGAACGTTCTCAAAATTTTACGAAACTTGAACCAAACATAGATCTAGACCCAAGCATTTATGTTATACATTTGCTAAGCGTTATAATAACTACAAGTTAGTATAAAAGGAAAACAAACTTGCTTTAATTAAACCGTGCAAAACATCGATCTGGGTTGAATGGCTGTACCAGGGACGCCTACAATGCACCTCTATATGGACGATTACGGACCAAGGCGGCTCATGGGGATGGAGGAAAATCCTCCGATTACGGATGTTTCTCCGAACCATGGTGGACTACCGGATTGGAGATGGAGGAATTTCTTCTTGTGGCAGGATCCGTGGCACCACCTTGGCCCTCTTTGTGACTCTTTCCCACGAGGACCGAGGCTACTTGGACTAGATGAATCATCCAGACTCAGCACGGTGATTCATGAAGCAGTATGGCAATGGCCGCTTATCACAGATCTATAGTGTTTGGAGATTACACATGTAGTACCCACTATTCTTGGAGGGGAAGACCGTATAATTTGGAGATTTGAAAATGGTCGACCAACAACACAGGCTATTTACCAGTTATTCGACCCACCAGGCCCGAAAGTAGGCTGGTCTCCACTACTTTCGGGATCACTTAAAATCGCACGTCACATATTTATTCTATGGCTTGCCATCCAAGGCAAGCTGGCTACGACAGATAAACAATGGCTTGCTCACCTTGGCCCATGTATCTTATGCAATGAAGGAATGACAGAGACATATGCACATTTGTTTTTCCAATGCAGATTTAGTCGAAGATATCTCACAGAAATTCGAAGAACAATACGGTTCTTGTGGCCCAATAGAGAGTGGAAAGATGACATTACATGGGCTTCACGGAGATGGAGGGGTAAACACATCATCAACATGTCTTATAGAGCACTACTTGCATCATGTGTATACCACATTTGGAAGGAAAGAAACCTTAGACGATTCGATCACACCGAGAGGACGCCTACCACCATAGCATTACTGATCATTGAGGACATTAGACAGCGAATCCATAGCATCACACTAACTAGATCAGTCAGCACACGTGCTTTATATCGATTATGGCGAATCCCTTGGCCTGTCGAGTGATAAACCATTTGGGGACCACATTGTTGTTGTACTGTACCATTTTTACTTAAAGAAACTTACTTTTACCAAAAAAAAAAAAAACTGTGCAAAACAGCTAAATTTTGAACGTTTTCAGAATTCGAAAAAACCTGTCCCAAACGTTGGTCTAGACCCAAGCATTTGTGTGGTATATTTGCTAAGCGTAATAATAACTACAAGTTAGTATAAAAGGGAAACAAACTTGTTTTAATAAAACCGTGCAAAACAGCTAAATTTTGAGCATTCTCAGAATTCGACGAAAATTGATCCAAACGTAGGTCTAGACCCAAGAATTTGTGTGTTAAATTTCCTAAATGTAATAATAACTACAAGTTAATATAAAAGGGAAACAAACTTGTTTTAATAAAACCGTGTAAAACAGCTAACTTATGAACGTTCTCAGAATTCGATGAAACTTGACCCAGTCGCAAGTCTAGACCCAAGCATTTGTGTTGTAAATTTGCTAATCGTAATAATAACTACAAGTTAGTATAAAAGGAAAACCAACTTGTTTTAATAAACCCGTGCAAACCAGCTAAATTTTGAACGGTCTCAGAATTCGACGAAACTTGACCCAAACGTTGGTCTAGACCCAAACATCTATGTTGTAATTTGCTAAGCGTAATAATGACTCAAAGTTTGTATAAAAGGGAAACAAACTTGTTTTAATAAAACCGTGCAAAACAGCTAAATTTTGAGCATTCTCACAATTCGACAAAACTTGACCCAAACGTAGGTCTAGATCCAAGAATTTGTGTGTTAAATTTCTAAGCGTAATAATAATTACAAGTTAGTATAAAAGGAAAACAAAATTGCTTTAATAAACCGGGCAGAACAGCTAAATTTTGAACGTTCTCAAAATTTTACGAAACTTGACCCAAACATAGATCGAGACCCAAGCGTTTGTGTTATACATTTGCTAATCGTAATAATAACTACAAGTTAGTATAAAAGGGAAACAAACTTGTTTTAATAAAACCGTGCAAAACAGCTAACTTTTGAACGTTCTCAGGATTCAACGAAACTTGACCCAATCGTAGGTCTAGACCCAAGAATATATGTGGTAAAATTTCTAAGCGTAATAATACCTACAAGTTAGTATAAAAGAGAAACAAACTTGCTTTAATAAAGCCGTGCAAAACAGCTAAATTTTGAACGTTCTCAGAATTCGACGAAACCTGTCTCAAACGTTGGACTAGACCCAAGCATTTGTGTGGTAAATTTGCTAAGCGTAATAACAAGAAGTTAGTGTAAAAGGGAAACAAACTTGTTTTAATAATGTCGTGCAAAACAGCTAATATTTGAACGTTCTCAGAATTCAACGAAACTTGACCCAATCCCAGGTCTAGACCCAAGCATTTTTATTGGAAAATTGCCAAGCGTAATAATAACTACAAGTTAGAATAAAAAGGAAAAAAACTTGTTTCAATAAAACCGTCCAAAACAGCTAATTTTTGAACGTTCTCAAAATTCGACGATAAAAAGACCCAATCGTAGGTCTAGACCCTAGAATATCTGTGGTAAATTTTCTAAGTGTAATAATAACTACAAGTTAGTATAAAAGGGACACAAACTTGTTTTAATAAAACCGTGCAAAACAGCTAAATTTTGAGCATTCTCAAAATTCGACTAAACTTGATCCAAACATAGGTCTAGACCCAAGAATTTGTGTGTTAAATTTCCTAAGTGTAATAATAACTACAAGTTAATATAAAAGGGAAACAAACTTGATTTAATAAAACCGTGCAAAACAGCTAAATTTTGGACGGTATCAGAATTCGACGAAACTTGACCCAAACGTTGGTCTAGACCAAAGCATTTGTGTTGTAAATTTGCTAAGCATAATAATAACTACAAGTTAGTATAAAAGGGAAACAAAATTGTTTTAATAAAACCGTTCAAAACAGCTAAATTTTGAGCATTCTCAGAATTCGACGAAACTTGACCCAAACGTAGGTCTAGATCCAAGAATTTGTGTGTTAAATTTCTAAGCATACTAATAAGAACAACTTAGTATAATAGGGAAACAAACTTACTTTAATAAAACCGTGCAGAACAGCTAAATTTTGAACGTTCTCAAAATTTTACGAAACTTGAACCAAACATAGATCTAGACCCAAGCATTTATGTTATACATTTGCTAAGCGTTATAATAACTACAAGTTAGTATAAAAGGAAAACAAACTTGCTTTAATTAAACCGTGCAAAACATCGATCTGGGTTGAATGGCTGTACCAGGGACGCCTACAATGCACCTCTATATGGACGATTACGGACCAAGGCGGCTCATGGGGATGGAGGAAAATCCTCCGATTACGGATGTTTCTCCGAACCATGGTGGACTACCGGATTGGAGATGGAGGAATTTCTTCTTGTGGCAGGATCCGTGGCACCACCTTGGCCCTCTTTGTGACTCTTTCCCACGAGGACCGAGGCTACTTGGACTAGATGAATCATCCAGACTCAGCACGGTGATTCATGAAGCAGTATGGCAATGGCCGCTTATCACAGATCTATAGTGTTTGGAGATTACACATGTAGTACCCACTATTCTTGGAGGGGAAGACCGTATAATTTGGAGATTTGAAAATGGTCGACCAACAACACAGGCTATTTACCAGTTATTCGACCCACCAGGCCCGAAAGTAGGCTGATCTCCACTACTTTCGGGATCACTTAAAATCGCACGTCACCTATTTATTCTATGGCTTGCCATCCAAGGCAAGCTGGCTACGACAGATAAACAATGGCTTGCTCACCTTGGCCCATGTATCTTATGCAATGAAGGAATGACAGAGACACATGCACATTTATTCTTCCAATGCAGATTTAGTCGAAGATGTCTCACAGAAATTCGAAGAACAATACGGTTCTTGTGGCCCAATAGAGAGTGGAAAGATGACATTACATGGGCTTCACGGAGATGGAGGGGTAAACACATCATCAACATGTCTTATAGAGCACTACTTGCATCATGTGTATACCACATTTGGAAGGAAAGAAACCTTAGACGATTCGATCACACCGAGAGGACGCCTACCACCATAGCAGTACTGATCATTGAGGACATTAGACAGCGAATCCATAGCATCACACTAACTAGATCAGTCAGCACACGTGCTTTATATCGATTATGGCGAATCCCTTGGCCTGTCGAGTGATAAACCATTTGGGGACCACATTGTTGTTGTACTGTACCATTTTTACTTAAAGAAACTTACTTTTACCAAAAAAAAAAAAAACTGTGCAAAACAGCTAAATTTTGAACGTTTTCAGAATTCGAAAAAATCTGTCCCAAACGTTGGTCTAGACCCAAGCATTTGTGTGGTATATTTGCTAAGCGTAATAATAACTACAAGTTAGTATAAAAGGGAAACAAACTTGTTTTAATAAAACCGTGCAAAACAGCTAAATTTTGAGCATTCTCAGAATTCGACGAAAATTGATCCAAACGTAGGTCTAGACCCAAGAATTTGTGTGTTAAATTTCCTAAATGTAATAATAACTACAAGTTAATATAAAAGGGAAACAAACTTGTTTTAATAAAACCGTGTAAAACAGCTAACTTATGAACGTTCTCAGAATTCGATGAAACTTGACCCAGTCGCAAGTCTAGACCCAAGCATTTGTGTTGTAAATTTGCTAATCGTAATAATAACTACAAGTTAGTATAAAAGGAAAACCAACTTGTTTTAATAAACCCGTGCAAACCAGCTAAATTTTGAACGGTCTCAGAATTCGACGAAACTTGACCCAAACGTTGGTCTAGACCCAAACATCTATGTTGTAATTTGCTAAGCGTAATAATGACTCAAAGTTAGTATAAAAGGGAAACAAACTTGTTTTAATAAAACCGTGCAAAACAGCTAAATTTTGAGCATTCTCACAATTTGACAAAACTTGACCCAAACGTAGGTCTAGATCCAAGAATTTGTGTGTTAAATTTCTAAGCGTAATAATAATTACAAGTTAGTATAAAAGGGAAACAAAATTGCTTTAATAAACCGTGCAGAACAGCTAAATTTTGAACGTTCTCAAAATTTTACGAAACTTGACCCAAACATAGATCGAGACCCAAGCGTTTGTGTTATACATTTGCTAATCGTAATAATAACTACAAGTTAGTATAAAAGGGAAACAAACTTGTTTTAATAAAACCGTGCAAAACAGCTAACTTTTGAACGTTCTCAGGATTCAACGAAACTTGACCCAATCGTAGGTCTAGACCCAAGAATATATGTGGTAAAATTTCTAAGCGTAATAATACCTACAAGTTAGTACAAAAGAGAAACAAACTTGCTTTAATAAAGCCGTGCAAAACAGCTAAATTTTGAACGTTCTCAGAATTCGACGAAACCTGTCTCAAACGTTGGACTAGACCCAAGCATTTGTGTGGTAAATTTGCTAAGCGTAATAACAACAAGTTAGTGTAAAAGGGAAACAAACTTGTTTTAATAATGTCGTGCAAAACAGCTAATATTTGAACGTTCTCAGAATTCAACGAAACTTGACCCAATCCCAGGTCTAGACCCAAGCATTTTTATTGGAAAATTGCCAAGCGTAATAATAACTACAAGTTAGAATAAAAAGGAAAAAAACTTGTTTCAATAAAACCGTCCAAAACAGCTAATTTTTGAACGTTCTCAAAATTCGACGATAAAAAGACCCAATCGTAGGTCTAGACCCTAGAATATCTGTGGTAAATTTTCTAAGTGTAATAATAACTACAAGTTAGTATAAAAGGGACACAAACTTGTTTTAATAAAACCGTGCAAAACAGCTAAATTTTGAGCATTCTCAGAATTCGACTAAACTTGATCCAAACATAGGTCTAGACCCAAGAATTTGTGTGTTAAATTTTCTAAGTGTAATAATAACTACAAGTTAATATAAAAGGGAAACAAACTTGATTTAATAAAACCGTGCAAAACAGCTAAATTTTGGACGGTATCAGAATTCGACGAAACTTGACCCAAACGTTGGTCTAGACCAAAGCATTTGTGTTGTAAATTTGCTAAGCATAATAATAACTACAAGTTAGTATAAAAGGGAAACAAAATTGTTTTAATAAAACCGTTCAAAACAGCTAAATTTTGAGCATTCTCAGAATTCGACGAAACTTGACCCAAACGTAGGTCTAGATCCAAGAATTTGTGTGTTAAATTTCTAAGCATACTAATAAGAACAACTTAGTATAATAGGGAAACAAACTTACTTTAATAAAACCGTGCAGAACAGCTAAATTTTGAACGTTCTCAAAATTTTACGAAACTTGAACCAAACATAGATCTAGACCCAAGCATTTATGTTATACATTTGCTAAGCGTTATAATAACTACAAGTTAGTATAAAAGGAAAACAAACTTGCTTTAATTAAACCGTGCAAAACATCGATCTGGGTTGAATGGCTGTACCAGGGACGCCTACAATGCACCTCTATATGGACGATTACGGACCAAGGCGGCTCATGGGGATGGAGGAAAATCCTCCGATTACGGATGTTTCTCCGAACCATGGTGGACTACCGGATTGGAGATGGAGGAATTTCTTCTTGTGGCAGGATCCGTGGCACCACCTTGGCCCTCTTTGTGACTCTTTCCCACGAGGACCGAGGCTACTTGGACTAGATGAATCATCCAGACTCAGCACGGTGATTCATGAAGCAGTATGGCAATGGCCGCTTATCACAGATCTATAGTGTTTGGAGATTACACATGTAGTACCCACTATTCTTGGAGGGGAAGACCGTATAATTTGGAGATTTGAAAATGGTCGACCAACAACACAGGCTATTTACCAGTTATTCGACCCACCAGGCCCGAAAGTAGGCTGGTCTCCACTACTTTCGGGATCACTTAAAATCGCACGTCACCTATTTATTCTATGGCTTGCCATCCAAGGCAAGCTGGCTACGACAGATAAACAATGGCTTGCTCACCTTGGCCCATGTATCTTATGCAATGAAGGAATGACAGAGACACATGCACATTTATTCTTCCAATGCAGATTTAGTCGAAGATGTCTCACAGAAATTCGAAGAACAATACGGTTCTTGTGGCCCAATAGAGAGTGGAAAGATGACATTACATGGGCTTCACGGAGATGGAGGGGTAAACACATCATCAACATGTCTTATAGAGCACTACTTGCATCATGTGTATACCACATTTGGAAGGAAAGAAACCTTAGACGATTCGATCACACCGAGAGGACGCCTACCACCATAGCAGTACTGATCATTGAGGACATTAGACAGCGAATCCATAGCATCACACTAACTAGATCAGTCAGCACACGTGCTTTATATCGATTATGGCGAATCCCTTGGCCTGTCGAGTGATAAACCATTTGGGGACCACATTGTTGTTGTACTGTACCATTTTTACTTAAAGAAACTTACTTTTACCAAAAAAAAAAAAAACTGTGCAAAACAGCTAAATTTTGAACGTTTTCAGAATTCGAAAAAACCTGTCCCAAACGTTAGTCTAGACCCAAGCATTTGTGTGGTATATTTGCTAAGCGTAATAATAACTACAAGTTAGTATAAAAGGGAAACAAACTTGTTTTAATAAAACCGTGCAAAACAGCTAAATTTTGAGCATTCTCAGAATTCGACGAAAATTGATCCAAACGTAGGTCTAGACCCAAGAATTTGTGTGTTAAATTTCTAAATGTAATAATAACTACAAGTTATTATAAAAGGGAAACAAACTTGTTTTAATAAAACCGTGTAAAACAGCTAACTTATGAACGTTCTCAGAATTCGATGAAACTTGACCCAGTCGCAAGTCTAGACCCAAGCATTTGTGTTGTAAATTTGCTAATCGTAATAATAACTACAAGTTAGTATAAAAGGAAAACCAACTTGTTTTAATAAACCCGTGCAAACCAGCTAAATTTTGAACGGTCTCAGAATTCGACGAAACTTGACCCAAACGTTGGTCTAGACCCAAACATCTATGTTGTAATTTGCTAAGCGTAATAATGACTCAAAGTTAGTATAAAAGGGAAACAAACTTGTTTTAATAAAACCGTGCAAAACAGCTAAATTTTGAGCATTCTCACAATTCGACAAAACTTGACCCAAACGTAGGTCTAGATCCAAGAATTTGTGTGTTAAATTTCTAAGCGTAATAATAATTACAAGTTAGTATAAAAGGGAAACAAAATTGCTTTAATAAACCGTGCAGAACAGCTAAATTTTGAACGTTCTCAAAATTTTACGAAACTTGACCCAAACATAGATCGAGACCCAAGCGTTTGTGTTATACATTTGCTAATCGTAATAATAACTACAAGTTAGTATAAAAGGGAAACAAACTTGTTTTAATAAAACCGTGCAAAACAGCTAACTTTTGAACGTTCTCAGGATTCAACGAAACTTGACCCAATCGTAGGTCTAGACCCAAGAATATATGTGGTAAAATTTCTAAGCGTAATAATACCTACAAGTTAGTACAAAAGAGAAACAAACTTGCTTTAATAAAGCCGTGCAAAACAGCTAAATTTTGAACGTTCTCAGAATTCGACGAAACCTGTCTCAAACGTTGGACTAGACCCAAGCATTTGTGTGGTAAATTTGCTAAGCGTAATAACAACAAGTTAGTGTAAAAGGGAAACAAACTTGTTTTAATAATGTCGTGCAAAACAGCTAATATTTGAACGTTCTCAGAATTCAACGAAACTTGACCCAATCCCAGGTCTAGACCCAAGCATTTTTATTGGAAAATTGCCAAGCGTAATAATAACTACAAGTTAGAATGAAAAGGAAAAAAACTTGTTTCAATAAAACCGTCCAAAACAGCTAATTTTTGAACGTTCTCAAAATTCGACGATAAAAAGACCCAATCGTAGGTCTAGACCCTAGAATATCTGTGGTAAATTTTCTAAGTGTAATAATAACTACAAGTTAGTATAAAAGGGACACAAACTTGTTTTAATAAAACCGTGCAAAACAGCTAAATTTTGAGCATTCTCAGAATTCGACTAAACTTGATCCAAACATAGGTCTAGACCCAAGAATTTGTGTGTTAAATTTTCTAAGTGTAATAATAACTACAAGTTAATATAAAAGGGAAACAAACTTGATTTAATAAAACCGTGCAAAACAGCTAAATTTTGGACGGTATCAGAATTCGACGAAACTTGACCCAAACGTTGGTCTAGACCAAAGCATTTGTGTTGTAAATTTGCTAAGCATAATAATAACTACAAGTTAGTATAAAAGGGAAACAAAATTGTTTTAATAAAACCGTTCAAAACAGCTAAATTTTGAGCATTCTCAGAATTCGACGAAACTTGACCCAAACGTAGGTCTAGATCCAAGAATTTGTGTGTTAAATTTCTAAGCATACTAATAAGAACAACTTAGTATAATAGGGAAACAAACTTACTTTAATAAAACCGTGCAGAACAGCTAAATTTTGAACGTTCTCAAAATTTTACGAAACTTGAACCAAACATAGATCTAGACCCAAGCATTTATGTTATACATTTGCTAAGCGTTATAATAACTACAAGTTAGTATAAAAGGAAAACAAACTTGCTTTAATTAAACCGTGCAAAACATCGATCTGGGTTGAATGGCTGTACCAGGGACGCCTACAATGCACCTCTATATGGACGATTACGGACCAAGGCGGCTCATGGGGATGGAGGAAAATCCTCCGATTACGGATGTTTCTCCGAACCATGGTGGACTACCGGATTGGAGATGGAGGAATTTCTTCTTGTGGCAGGATCCGTGGCACCACCTTGGCCCTCTTTGTGACTCTTTCCCATGAGGACCGAGGCTACTTGGACTAGATGAATCATCCAGACTCAGCACGGTGATTCATGAAGCAGTATGGCAATGGCCGCTTATCACAGATCTATAGTGTTTGGAGATTACACATGTAGTACCCACTATTCTTGGAGGGGAAGACCGTATAATTTGGAGATTTGAAAATGGTCGACCAACAACACAGGCTATTTACCAGTTATTCGACCCACCAGGCCCGAAAGTAGGCTGGTCTCCACTACTTTCGGGATCACTTAAAATCGCACGTCACCTATTTATTCTATGGCTTGCCATCCAAGGCAAGCTGGCTACGACAGATAAACAATGGCTTGCTCACCTTGGCCCATGTATCTTATGCAATGAAGGAATGACAGAGACACATGCACATTTATTCTTCCAATGCAGATTTAGTCGAAGATGTCTCACAGAAATTCGAAGAACAATACGGTTCTTGTGGCCCAATAGAGAGTGGAAAGATGACATTACATGGGCTTCACGGAGATGGAGGGGTAAACACATCATCAACATGTCTTATAGAGCACTACTTGCATCATGTGTATACCACATTTGGAAGGAAAGAAACCTTAGACGATTCGATCACACCGAGAGGACGCCTACCACCATAGCAGTACTGATCATTGAGGACATTAGACAGCGAATCCATAGCATCACACTAACTAGATCAGTCAGCACACGTGCTTTATATCGATTATGGCGAATCCCTTGGCCTGTCGAGTGATAAACCATTTGGGGACCACATTGTTGTTGTACTGTACCATTTTTACTTAAACAAACTTACTTTTACCAAAAAAAAAAAAAACTGTGCAAAACAGCTAAATTTTGAACGTTTTCAGAATTCGAAAAAATCTGTCCCAAACGTTGGTCTAGACCCAAGTATTTGTGTGGTATATTTGCTAAGCGTAATAATAACTACAAGTTAGTATAAAAGGGAAACAAACTTGTTTTAATAAAACCGTGCAAAACAGCTAAATTTTGAGCATTCTCAGAATTCGACGAAAATTGATCCAAACGTAGGTCTAGACCCAAGAATTTGTGTGTTAAATTTCCTAAATGTAATAATAACTACAAGTTAATATAAAAGGGAAACAAACTTGTTTTAATAAAACCGTGTAAAACAGCTAACTTATGAACGTTCTCAGAATTCGATGAAACTTGACCCAGTCGCAAGTCTAGACCCAAGCATTTGTGTTGTAAATTTGCTAATCGTAATAATAACTACAAGTTAGTATAAAAGGAAAATCAACTTGTTTTAATAAACCCGTGCAAACCAGCTAAATTTTGAACGGTCTCAGAATTCGACGAAACTTGACCCAAACGTTGGTCTAGACCCAAACATCTATGTTGTAATTTGCTAAGCGTAATAATGACTCAAAGTTAGTATAAAAGGGAAACAAACTTGTTTTAATAAAACCGTGCAAAACAGCTAAATTTTGAGCATTCTCACAATTCGACAAAACTTGACCCAAACGTAGGTCTAGATCCAAGAATTTGTGTGTTAAATTTCTAAGCGTAATAATAATTACAAGTTAGTATAAAAGGGAAACAAAATTGCTTTAATAAACCGTGCAGAACAGCTAAATTTTGAACGTTCTCAAAATTTTACGAAACTTGACCCAAACATAGATCGAGACCCAAGCGTTTGTGTTATACATTTGCTAATCGTAATAATAACTACAAGTTAGTATAAAAGGGAAACAAACTTGTTTTAATAAAACCGTGCAAAACAGCTAACTTTTGAACGTTCTCAGGATTCAACGAAACTTGACCCAATCGTAGGTCTAGACCCAAGAATATATGTGGTAAAATTTCTAAGCGTAATAATACCTACAAGTTAGTACAAAAGAGAAACAAACTTGCTTTAATAAAGCCGTGCAAAACAGCTAAATTTTGAACGTTCTCAGAATTCGACGAAACCTGTCTCAAACGTTGGACTAGACCCAAGCATTTGTGTGGTAAATTTGCTAAGCGTAATAACAACAAGTTAGTGTAAAAGGGAAACAAACTTGTTTTAATAATGTCGTGCAAAACAGCTAATATTTGAACGTTCTCAGAATTCAACGAAACTTGACCCAATCCCAGGTCTAGACCCAAGCAATTTTATTGGAAAATTGCCAAGCGTAATAATAACTACAAGTTAGAATAAAAAGGAAAAAAACTTGTTTCAATAAAACCGTCCAAAACAGCTAATTTTTGAACGTTCTCAAAATTCGACGATAAAAAGACCCAATCGTAGGTCTAGACCCTAGAATATCTGTGGTAAATTTTCTAAGTGTAATAATAACTACAAGTTAGTATAAAAGGGACACAAACTTGTTTTAATAAAACCGTGCAAAACAGCTAAATTTTGAGCATTCTCAGAATTCGACTAAACTTGATCCAAACATAGGTCTAGACCCAAGAATTTGTGTGTTAAATTTCCTAAGTGTAATAATAACTACAAGTTAATATAAAAGGGAAACAAACTTGATTTAATAAAACCGTGCAAAACAGCTAAATTTTGGACGGTATCAGAATTCGACGAAACTTGACCCAAACGTTGGTCTAGACCAAAGCATTTGTGTTGTAAATTTGCTAAGCATAATAATAACTACAAGTTAGTATAAAAGGGAAACAAAATTGTTTTAATAAAACCGTTCAAAACAGCTAAATTTTGAGCATTCTCAGAATTCGACGAAACTTGACCCAAACGTAGGTCTAGATCCAAGAATTTGTGTGTTAAATTTCTAAGCATACTAATAAGAACAACTTAGTATAATAGGGAAACAAACTTACTTTAATAAAACCGTGCAGAACAGCTAAATTTTGAACGTTCTCAAAATTTTACGAAACTTGAACCAAACATAGATCTAGACCCAAGCATTTATGTTATACATTTGCTAAGCGTTATAATAACTACAAGTTAGTATAAAAGGAAAACAAACTTGCTTTAATTAAACCGTGCAAAACATCGATCTGGGTTGAATGGCTGTACCAGGGACGCCTACAATGCACCTCTATATGGACGATTACGGACCAAGGCGGCTCATGGGGATGGAGGAAAATCCTCCGATTACGGATGTTTCTCCGAACCATGGTGGACTACCGGATTGGAGATGGAGGAATTTCTTCTTGTGGCAGGATCCGTGGGACCACCTTGGCCCTCTTTGTGACTCTTTCCCACGAGGACCGAGGCTACTTGGACTAGATGAATCATCCAGACTCAGCACGGTGATTCATGAAGCAGTATGGCAATGGCCGCTTATCACAGATCTATAGTGTTTGGATTACACATGTAGTACCCACTATTCTTGGAGGGGAAGACCGTATAATTTGGAGATTTGAAAATGGTCGACCAACAACACAGGCTATTTACCAGTTATTCGACCCACCAGGCCCGAAAGTAGGCTGGTCTCCACTACTTTCGGGATCACTTAAAATCGCACGTCACATATTTATTCTAT
This sequence comes from Sesamum indicum, assembly GCF_026168435.1. Taxonomy (NCBI): domain Eukaryota; kingdom Viridiplantae; phylum Streptophyta; class Magnoliopsida; order Lamiales; family Pedaliaceae; genus Sesamum; species Sesamum indicum. Next base: position 12,359,665 of record NC_142664.1, on the reverse strand, counting down.
GGCTTGCCATCCAAGGCAAGCTGGCTACGACAGATAAACAATGGCTTGCTCACCTTGGCCCATGTATCTTATGCAATGAAGGAATGACAGAGACACATGCACATTTATTCTTCCAATGCAGATTTAGTCGAAGATGTCTCACAGAAATTCGAAGAACAATACGGTTCTTGTGGCCCAATAGAGAGTGGAAAGATGACATTACATGGGCTTCACGGAGATGGAGGGGTAAACACATCATCAACATGTCTTATAGAGCACTACTTGCATCATGTGTATACCACATTTGGAAGGAAAGAAACCTTAGACGATTCGATCACACCGAGAGGACGCCTACCACCATAGCAGTACTGATCATTGAGGACATTAGACAGCGAATCCATAGCATCACACTAACTAGATCAGTCAGCACACGTGCTTTATATCGATTATGGCGAATCCCTTGGCCTGTCGAGTGATAAACCATTTGGGGACCACATTGTTGTTGTACTGTACCATTTTTACTTAAAGAAACTTACTTTTACCAAAAAAAAAAAAAACTGTGCAAAACAGCTAAATTTTGAACGTTTTCAGAATTCGAAAAAACCTGTCCCAAACGTTGGTCTAGACCCAAGCATTTGTGTGGTATATTTGCTAAGCGTAATAATAACTACAAGTTAGTATAAAAGGGAAACAAACTTGTTTTAATAAAACCGTGCAAAACAGCTAAATTTTGAGCATTCTCAGAATTCGACGAAAATTGATCCAAACGTAGGTCTAGACCCAAGAATTTGTGTGTTAAATTTCCTAAATGTAATAATAACTACAAGTTAATATAAAAGGGAAACAAACTTGTTTTAATAAAACCGTGTAAAACAGCTAACTTATGAACGTTCTCAGAATTCGATGAAACTTGACCCAGTCGCAAGTCTAGACCCAAGCATTTGTGTTGTAAATTTGCTAATCGTAATAATAACTACAAGTTAGTATAAAAGGACAACCAACTTGTTTTAATAAACCCGTGCAAACCAGCTAAATTTTGAACGGTCTCAGAATTCGACGAAACTTGACCCAAACGTTGGTCTAGACCCAAACATCTATGTTGTAATTTGCTAAGCGTAATAATGACTCAAAGTTAGTATAAAAGGGAAACAAACTTGTTTTAATAAAACCGTGCAAAACAGCTAAATTTTGAGCATTCTCACAATTCGACAAAACTTGACCCAAACGTAGGTCTAGATCCAAGAATTTGTGTGTTAAATTTCTAAGCGTAATAATAATTACAAGTTAGTATAAAAGGGAAACAAAATTGCTTTAATAAACCGTGCAGAACAGCTAAATTTTGAACGTTCTCAAAATTTTACGAAACTTGACCCAAACATAGATCGAGACCCAAGCGTTTGTGTTATACATTTGCTAATCGTAATAATAACTACAAGTTAGTATAAAAGGGAAACAAACTTGTTTTAATAAAACCGTGCAAAACAGCTAACTTTTGAACGTTCTCAGGATTCAACGAAACTTGACCCAATCGTAGGTCTAGACCCAAGAATATATGTGGTAAAATTTCTAAGCGTAATAATTCCTACAAGTTAGTATAAAAGAGAAACAAACTTGCTTTAATAAAGCCGTGCAAAACAGCTAACTTTTGAACGTTCTCAGAATTCGACGAAACCTGTCTCAAACGTTGGACTAGACCCAAGCATTTGTGTGGTAAATTTGCTAAGCGTAATAACAACAAGTTAGTGTAAAAGGGAAACAAACTTGTTTTAATAATGTCGTGCAAAACAGCTAATATTTGAACGTTCTCAGAATTCAACGAAACTTGACCCAATCCCAGGTCTAGACCCAAGCATTTTTATTGGAAAATTGCCAAGCGTAATAATAACTACAAGTTAGAATAAAAAGGAAAAAAACTTGTTTCAATAAAACCGTCCAAAACAGCTAATTTTTGAACGTTCTCAAAATTCGACGATAAAAAGACCCAATCGTAGGTCTAGACCCTAGAATATCTGTGGTAAATTTTCTAAGTGTAATAATAACTACAAGTTAGTATAAAAGGGACACAAACTTGTTTTAATAAAACCGTGCAAAACAGCTAAATTTTGAGCATTCTCAGAATTCGACTAAACTTGATCCAAACATAGGTCTAGACCCAAGAATTTGTGTGTTAAATTTCCTAAGTGTAATAATAACTACAAGTTAATATAAAAGGGAAACAAACTTGATTTAATAAAACCGTGCAAAACAGCTAAATTTTGGACGGTATCAGAATTCGACGAAACTTGACCCAAACGTTGGTCTAGACCAAAGCATTTGTGTTGTAAATTTGCTAAGCATAATAATAACTACAAGTTAGTATAAAAGGGAAACAAAATTGTTTTAATAAAACCGTTCAAAACAGCTAAATTTTGAGCATTCTCAGAATTCGACGAAACTTGACCCAAACGTAGGTCTAGATCCAAGAATTTGTGTGTTAAATTTCTAAGCATACTAATAAGAACAACTTAGTATAATAGGGAAACAAACTTACTTTAATAAAACCGTGCAGAACAGCTAAATTTTGAACGTTCTCAAAATTTTACAAACTTGAACCAAACATAGATCTAGACCCAAGCATTTATGTTATACATTTGCTAAGCGTTATAATAACTACAAGTTAGTATAAAAGGAAAACAAACTTGCTTTAATTAAACCGTGCAAAACATCGATCTGGGTTGAATGGCTGTACCAGGGACGCCTACAATGCACCTCTATATGGACGATTACGGACCAAGGCGGCTCATGGGGATGGAGGAAAATCCTCCGATTACGGATGTTTCTCCGAACCATGGTGGACTACCGGATTGGAGATGGAGGAATTTCTTCTTGTGGCAGGATCCGTGGCACCACCTTGGCCCTCTTTGTGACTCTTTCCCACGAGGACCGAGGCTACTTGGACTAGATGAATCATCCAGACTCAGCACGGTGATTCATGAAGCAGTATGGCAATGGGCGCTTATCACAGATCTATAGTGTTTGGAGATTACACATGTAGTACCCACTATTCTTGGAGGGGAAGACCGTATAATTTGGAGATTTGAAAATGGTCGACCAACAACACAGGCTATTTACCAGTTATTCGACCCACCAGGCCCGAAAGTAGGCTGGTCTCCACTACTTTCGGGATCACTTAAAATCGCACGTCACATATTTATTCTATGGCTTGCCATCCAAGGCAAGCTGGCTACGACAGATAAACAATGGCTTGCTCACCTTGGCCCATGTATCTTATGCAATGAAGGAATGACAGAGACACATGCACATTTATTCTTCCAATGCAGATTTAGTCGAAGATGTCTCACAGAAATTCGAAGAACAATACGGTTCTTGTGGCCCAATAGAGAGTGGAAAGATGACATTACATGGGCTTCACGGAGATGGAGGGGTAAACACATCATCAACATGTCTTATAGAGCACTACTTGCATCATGTGTATACCACATTTGGAAGGAAAGAAACCTTAGACGATTCGATCACACCGAGAGGACGCCTACCACCATAGCAGTACTGATCATTGAGGACATTAGACAGCGAATCCATAGCATCACACTAACTAGATCAGTCAGCACACGTGCTTTATATCGATTATGGCGAATCCCTTGGCCTGTCGAGTGATAAACCATTTGGGGACCACATTGTTGTTGTACTGTACCATTTTTACTTAAAGAAACTTACTTTTACCAAAAAAAAAAAAAACTGTGCAAAACAGCTAAATTTTGAACGTTTTCAGAATTCGAAAAAACCTGTCCCAAACGTTGGTCTAGACCCAAGCATTTGTGTGGTATATTTGCTAAGCGTAATAATAACTACAAGTTAGTATAAAAGGGAAACAAACTTGTTTTAATAAAACCGTGCAAAACAGCTAAATTTTGAGCATTCTCAGAATTCGACGAAAATTGATCCAAACGTAGGTCTAGACCCAAGAATTTGTGTGTTAAATTTCCTAAATGTAATAATAACTACAAGTTAATATAAAAGGGAAACAAACTTGTTTTAATAAAACCGTGTAAAACAGCTAACTTATGAACGTTCTCAGAATTCGATGAAACTTGACCCAGTCGCAAGTCTAGACCCAAGCATTTGTGTTGTAAATTTGCTAATCGTAATAATAACTACAAGTTAGTATAAAAGGACAACCAACTTGTTTTAATAAACCCGTGCAAACCAGCTAAATTTTGAACGGTCTCAGAATTCGACGAAACTTGACCCAAACGTTGGTCTAGACCCAAACATCTATGTTGTAATTTGCTAAGCGTAATAATGACTCAAAGTTAGTATAAAAGGGAAACAAACTTGTTTTAATAAAACCGTGCAAAACAGCTAAATTTTGAGCATTCTCACAATTCGACAAAACTTGACCCAAACGTAGGTCTAGATCCAAGAATTTGTGTGTTAAATTTCTAAGCGTAATAATAATTACAAGTTAGTATAAAAGGGAAACAAAATTGCTTTAATAAACCGTGCAGAACAGCTAAATTTTGAACGTTCTCAAAATTTTACGAAACTTGACCCAAACATAGATCGAGACCCAAGCGTTTGTGTTATACATTTGCTAATCGTAATAATAACTACAAGTTAGTATAAAAGGGAAACAAACTTGTTTTAATAAAACCGTGCAAAACAGCTAACTTTTGAACGTTCTCAGGATTCAACGAAACTTGACCCAATCGTAGGTCTAGACCCAAGAATATATGTGGTAAAATTTCTAAGCGTAATAATTCCTACAAGTTAGTATAAAAGAGAAACAAACTTGCTTTAATAAAGCCGTGCAAAACAGCTAACTTTTGAACGTTCTCAGAATTCGACGAAACCTGTCTCAAACGTTGGACTAGACCCAAGCATTTGTGTGGTAAATTTGCTAAGCGTAATAACAACAAGTTAGTGTAAAAGGGAAACAAACTTGTTTTAATAATGTCGTGCAAAACAGCTAATATTTGAACGTTCTCAGAATTCAACGAAACTTGACCCAATCCCAGGTCTAGACCCAAGCATTTTTATTGGAAAATTGCCAAGCGTAATAATAACTACAAGTTAGAATAAAAAGGAAAAAAACTTGTTTCAATAAAACCGTCCAAAACAGCTAATTTTTGAACGTTCTCAAAATTCGACGATAAAAAGACCCAATCGTAGGTCTAGACCCTAGAATATCTGTGGTAAATTTTCTAAGTGTAATAATAACTACAAGTTAGTATAAAAGGGACACAAACTTGTTTTAATAAAACCGTGCAAAACAGCTAAATTTTGAGCATTCTCAGAATTCGACTAAACTTGATCCAAACATAGGTCTAGACCCAAGAATTTGTGTGTTAAATTTCCTAAGTGTAATAATAACTACAAGTTAATATAAAAGGGAAACAAACTTGATTTAATAAAACCGTGCAAAACAGCTAAATTTTGGACGGTATCAGAATTCGACGAAACTTGACCCAAACGTTGGTCTAGACCAAAGCATTTGTGTTGTAAATTTGCTAAGCATAATAATAACTACAAGTTAGTATAAAAGGGAAACAAAATTGTTTTAATAAAACCGTTCAAAACAGCTAAATTTTGAGCATTCTCAGAATTCGACGAAACTTGACCCAAACGTAGGTCTAGATCCAAGAATTTGTGTGTTAAATTTCTAAGCATACTAATAAGAACAACTTAGTATAATAGGGAAACAAACTTACTTTAATAAAACCGTGCAGAACAGCTAAATTTTGAACGTTCTCAAAATTTTACAAACTTGAACCAAACATAGATCTAGACCCAAGCATTTATGTTATACATTTGCTAAGCGTTATAATAACTACAAGTTAGTATAAAAGGAAAACAAACTTGCTTTAATTAAACCGTGCAAAACATCGATCTGGGTTGAATGGCTGTACCAGGGACGCCTACAATGCACCTCTATATGGACGATTACGGACCAAGGCGGCTCATGGGGATGGAGGAAAATCCTCCGATTACGGATGTTTCTCCGAACCATGGTGGACTACCGGATTGGAGATGGAGGAATTTCTTCTTGTGGCAGGATCCGTGGCACCACCTTGGCCCTCTTTGTGACTCTTTCCCACGAGGACCGAGGCTACTTGGACTAGATGAATCATCCAGACTCAGCACGGTGATTCATGAAGCAGTATGGCAATGGGCGCTTATCACAGATCTATAGTGTTTGGAGATTACACATGTAGTACCCACTATTCTTGGAGGGGAAGACCGTATAATTTGGAGATTTGAAAATGGTCGACCAACAACACAGGCTATTTACCAGTTATTCGACCCACCAGGCCCGAAAGTAGGCTGGTCTCCACTACTTTCGGGATCACTTAAAATCGCACGTCACATATTTATTCTATGGCTTGCCATCCAAGGCAAGCTGGCTACGACAGATAAACAATGGCTTGCTCACCTTGGCCCATGTATCTTATGCAATGAAGGAATGACAGAGACACATGCACATTTATTCTTCCAATGCAGATTTAGTCGAAGATGTCTCACAGAAATTCGAAGAACAATACGGTTCTTGTGGCCCAATAGAGAGTGGAAAGATGACATTACATGGGCTTCACGGAGATGGAGGGGTAAACACATCATCAACATGTCTTATAGAGCACTACTTGCATCATGTGTATACCACATTTGGAAGGAAAGAAACCTTAGACGATTCGATCACACCGAGAGGACGCCTACCACCATAGCATTACTGATCATTGAGGACATTAGACAGCGAATCCATAGCATCACACTAACTAGATCAGTCAGCACACGTGCTTTATATCGATTATGGCGAATCCCTTGGCCTGTCGAGTGATAAACCATTTGGGGACCACATTGTTGTTGTACTGTACCATTTTTACTTAAAGAAACTTACTTTTACCAAAAAAAAAAAAAACTGTGCAAAACAGCTAAATTTTGAACGTTTTCAGAATTCGAAAAAACCTGTCCCAAACGTTGGTCTAGACCCAAGCATTTGTGTGGTATATTTGCTAAGCGTAATAATAACTACAAGTTAGTATAAAAGGGAAACAAACTTGTTTTAATAAAACCGTGCAAAACAGCTAAATTTTGAGCATTCTCAGAATTCGACGAAAATTGATCCAAACGTAGGTCTAGACCCAAGAATTTGTGTGTTAAATTTCCTAAATGTAATAATAACTACAAGTTAATATAAAAGGGAAACAAACTTGTTTTAATAAAACCGTGTAAAACAGCTAACTTATGAACGTTCTCAGAATTCGATGAAACTTGACCCAGGCGCAAGTCTAGACCCAAGCATTTGTGTTGTAAATTTGCTAATCGTAATAATAACTACAAGTTAGTATAAAAGGAAAACCAACTTGTTTTAATAAACCCGTGCAAACCAGCTAAATTTTGAACGGTCTCAGAATTCGACGAAACTTGACCCAAACGTTGGTCTAGACCCAAACATCTATGTTGTAATTTGCTAAGCGTAATAATGACTCAAAGTTAGTATAAAAGGGAAACAAACTTGTTTTAATAAAACCGTGCAAAACAGCTAAATTTTGAGCATTCTCACAATTCGACAAAACTTGACCCAAACGTAGGTCTAGATCCAAGAATTTGTGTGTTAAATTTCTAAGCGTAATCATAATTACAAGTTAGTATAAAAGGGAAACAAAATTGCTTTAATAAACCGTGCAGAACAGCTAAATTTTGAACGTTCTCAAAATTTTACGAAACTTGACCCAAACATAGATCGAGACCCAAGCGTTTGTGTTATACATTTGCTAATCGTAATAATAACTACAAGTTAGTATAAAAGGGAAACAAACTTGTTTTAATAAAACCGTGCAAAACAGCTAACTTTTGAACGTTCTCAGGATTCAACGAAACTTGACCCAATCGTAGGTCTAGACCCAAGAATATATGTGGTAAAATTTCTAAGCGTAATAATTCCTACAAGTTAGTACAAAAGAGAAACAAACTTGCTTTAATAAAGCCGTGCAAAACAGCTAACTTTTGAACGTTCTCAGAATTCGACGAAACCTGTCTCAAACGTTGGACTAGACCCAAGCATTTGTGTGGTAAATTTGCTAAGCGTAATAACAACAAGTTAGTGTAAAACGGAAACAAACTTGTTTTAATAATGTCGTGCAAAACAGCTAATATTTGAACGTTCTCAGAATTCAACGAAACTTGACCCAATCCCAGGTCTAGACCCAAGCATTTTTATTGGAAAATTGCCAAGCGTAATAATAACTACAAGTTAGAATAAAAAGGAAAAAAACTTGTTTCAATAAAACCGTCCAAAACAGCTAATTTTTGAACGTTCTCAAAATTCGACGATAAAAAGACCCAATCGTAGGTCTAGACCCTAGAATATCTGTGGTAAATTTTCTAAGTGTAATAATAACTACAAGTTAGTATAAAAGGGACACAAACTTGTTTTAATAAAACCGTGCAAAACAGCTAAATTTTGAGCATTCTCAGAATTCGACTAAACTTGATCCAAACATAGGTCTAGACCCAAGAATTTGTGTGTTAAATTTCCTAAGTGTAATAATAACTACAAGTTAATATAAAAGGGAAACAAACTTGATTTAATAAAACTGTGCAAAACAGCTAAATTTTGGACGGTATCAGAATTCGACGAAACTTGACCCAAACGTTGGTCTAGACCAAAGCATTTGTGTTGTAAATTTGCTAAGCATAATAATAACTACAAGTTAGTATAAAAGGGAAACAAAATTGTTTTAATAAAACCGTTCAAAACAGCTAAATTTTGAGCATTCTCAGAATTCGACGAAACTTGACCCAAACGTAGGTCTAGATCCAACAATTTGTGTGTTAAATTTCTAAGCATACTAATAAGAACAACTTAGTATAATAGGGAAACAAACTTACTTTAATAAAACCGTGCAGAACAGCTAAATATTGAACGTTATCAAAATTTTACGAAACTTGAACCAAACATAGATCTAGACCCAAGCATTTATGTTATACATTTGCTAAGCGTTATAATAACTACAAGTTAGTATAAAAGGAAAACAAACTTGCTTTAATTAAACCGTGCAAAACATCGATCTGGGTTGAATGGCTGTACCAGGGACGCCTACAATGCACCTCTATATGGACGATTACGGACCAAGGCGGCTCATGGGGATGGAGGAAAATCCTCCGATTACGGATGTTTCTCCGAACCATGGTGGACTACCGGATTGGAGATGGAGGAATTTCTTCTTGTGGCAGGATCCGTGGCACCACCTTGGCCCTCTTTGTGACTCTTTCCCACGAGGACCGAGGCTACTTGGACTAGATGAATCATCCAGACTCAGCACGGTGATTCATGAAGCAGTATGGCAATGGCCGCTTATCACAGATCTATAGTGTTTGGAGATTACACATGTAGTACCCACTATTCTTGGAGGGGAAGACCGTATAATTTGGAGATTTGAAAATGGTCGACCAACAACACAGGCTATTTACCAGTTATTCGACCCACCAGGCCCGAAAGTAGGCTGGTCTCCACTACTTTCGGGATCACTTAAAATCGCACGTCACATATTTATTCTATGGCTTGCCATCCAAGGCAAGCTGGCTACGACAGATAAACAATGGCTTGCTCACCTTGGCCCATGTATCTTATGCAATGAAGGAATGACAGAGACACATGCACATTTATTCTTCCAATGCAGATTTAGTCGAAGATGTCTCACAGAAATTCGAAGAACAATACGGTTCTTGTGGCCCAATAGAGAGTGGAAAGATGACATTACATGGGCTTCACGGAGATGGAGGGGTAAACACATCATCAACATGTCTTATAGAGCACTACTTGCATCATGTGTATACCACATTTGGAAGGAAAGAAACCTTAGACGATTCGATCACACCGAGAGGACGCCTACCACCATAGCATTACTGATCATTGAGGACATTAGACAGCGAATCCATAGCATCACACTAACTAGATCAGTCAGCACACGTGCTTTATATCGATTATGGCGAATCCCTTGGCCTGTCGAGTGATAAACCATTTGGGGACCACATTGTTGTTGTACTGTACCATTTTTACTTAAAGAAACTTACTTTTACCAAAAAAAAAAAAAACTGTGCAAAACAGCTAAATTTTGAACGTTTTCAGAATTTGAAAAAACCTGTCCTAAACGTTGGTCTAGACCCAAGCATTTGTGTGGTATATTTGCTAAGCGTAATAATAACTACAAGTTAGTATAAAAGGGAAACAAACTTGTTTTAATAAAACCGTGCAAAACAGCTAAATTTTGAGCATTCTCAGAATTCGACGAAAATTGATCCAAACGTAGGTCTAGACCCAAGAATTTGTGTGTTAAATTTCCTAAATGTAATAATAACTACAAGTTAATATAAAAGGGAAACAAACTTGTTTTAATAAAACCGTGTAAAACAGCTAACTTATGAACGTTCTCAGAATTCGATGAAACTTGACCCAGTCGCAAGTCTAGACCCAAGTATTTGTGTTGTAAATTTGCTAATCGTAATAATAACTACAAGTTAGTATAAAAGGAAAACCAACTTGTTTTAATAAACCCGTGCAAACCAGCTAAATTTTGAACGGTCTCAGAATTCGACGAAACTTGACCCAAACGTTGGTCTAGACCCAAACATCTATGTTGTAATTTGCAAAGCGTAATAATGACTCAAAGTTAGTATAAAAGGGAAACAAACTTGTTTTAATAAAACCGTGCAAAACAGCTAAATTTTGAGCATTCTCACAATTCGACAAAACTTGACCCAAACGTAGGTCTAGATCCAAGAATTTGTGTGTTAAATTTCTAAGCGTAATAATAATTACAAGTTAGTATAAAAGGGAAACAAAATTGCTTTAATAAACCGTGCAGAACAGCTAAATTTTGAACGTTCTCAAAATTTTACGAAACTTGACCCAAACATAGATCGAGACCCAAGCGTTTGTGTTATACATTTGCTAATCGTAATAATAATTACAAGTTAGTATAAAAGGGAAACAAACTTGTTTTAATAAAACCGTGCAAAACAGCTAACTTTTGAACGTTCTCAGGATTCAACGAAACTTGACCCAATCGTAGGTCTAGACCCAAGAATATATGTGGTAAAATTTCTAAGCGTAATAATACCTACAAGTTAGTATAAAAGAGAAACAAACTTGCTTTAATAAAGCCGTGCAAAACAGCTAAATTTTGAACGTTCTCAGAATTCGACGAAACCTGTCTCAAACGTTGGACTAGACCCAAGCATTTGTGTGGTAAATTTGCTAAGCGTAATAACAACAAGTTAGTGTAAAAGGGAAACAAACTTGTTTTAATAATGTCGTGCAAAACAGCTAATATTTGAACGTTCTCAGAATTCAACGAAACTTGACCCAATCCCAGGTCTAGACCCAAGCATTTTTATTGGAAAATTGCCAAGCGTAATAATAACTACAAGTTAGAATAAAAAGGAAAAAAACTTGTTTCAATAAAACCGTCCAAAACAGCTAATTTTTGAACGTTCTCAAAATTCGACGATAAAAAGACCCAATCGTAGGTCTAGACCCTAGAATATCTGTGGTAAATTTTCTAAGTGTAATAATAACTACAAGTTAGTATAAAAGGGACACAAACTTGTTTTAATAAAACCGTGCAAAACAGCTAAATTTTGAGCATTCTCAGAATTCGACTAAACTTGATTCAAACATAGTTCTAGACCCAAGAATTTGTGTGTTAAATTTCCTAAGTGTAATAATAACTACAAGTTAATATAAAAGGGAAACAAACTTGATTTAATAAAACCGTGCAAAACAGCTAAATTTTGGACGGTATCAGAATTCGACGAAACTTGACCCAAACGTTGGTCTAGACCAAAGCATTTGTGTTGTAAATTTGCTAAGCATAATAATAACTACAAGTTAGTATAAAAGGGAAACAAAATTGTTTTAATAAAACAGTTCAAAACAGCTAAATTTTGAGCATTCTCAGAATTCGACGAAACTTGACCCAAACGTAGGTCTAGATCCAAGAATTTGTGTGTTAAATTTCTAAGCATACTAATAAGAACAACTTAGTATAATAGGGAAACAAACTTACTTTAATAAAACCGTGCAGAACAGCTAAATTTTGAACGTTCTCATAATTTTACGAAACTTGAACCAAACATAGATCTAGACCCAAGCATTTATGTTATACATTTGCTAAGCGTTATAATAACTACAAGTTAGTATAAAAGGAAAACAAACTTGCTTTAATTAAACCGTGCAAAACATCGATCTGGGTTGAATGGCTGTACCAGGGACGCCTACAATGCACCTCTATATGGACGATTACGGACCAAGGCGGCTCATGGGGATGGAGGAAAATCCTCCGATTACGGATGTTTCTCCGAACCATGGTGGACTACCGGATTGGAGATGGAGGAATTTCTTCTTGTGGCAGGATCCGTGGCACCACCTTGGCCCTCTTTGTGACTCTTTCCCACGAGGACCGAGGCTACTTGGACTAGATGAATCATCCAGACTCAGCACGGTGATTCATGAAGCAGTATGGCAATGGCCGCTTATCACAGATCTATAGTGTTTGGAGATTACACATGTAGTACCCACTATTCTTGGAGGGGAAGACCGTATAATTTGGAGATTTGAAAATGGTCGACCAACAACACAGGCTATTTACCAGTTATTCGACCCACCAGGCCCGAAAGTAGGCTGGTCTCCACTACTTTCGGGATCACTTAAAATCGCACGTCACATATTTATTCTATGGCTTGCCATCCAAGGCAAGCTGGCTACGACAGATAAACAATGGCTTGCTCACCTTGGCCCATGTATCTTATGCAATGAAGGAATGACAGAGACACATGCAATTTATTCTTCCAATGCAGATTTAGTCGAAGATGTCTCACAGAAATTCGAAGAACAATACGGTTCTTGTGGCCCAATAGAGAGTGGAAAGATGACATTACATGGGCTTCACGGAGATGGAGGGGTAAACACATCATCAACATGTCTTATAGAGCACTACTTGCATCATGTGTATACCACATTTGGAAGGAAAGAAACCTTAGACGATTCGATCACACCGAGAGGACGCCTACCACCATAGCATTACTGATCATTGAGGACATTAGACAGCGAATCTATAGCATCACACTAACTAGATCAGTCAGCACACGTGCTTTATATCGATTATGGCGAATCCCTTGGCCTGTCGAGGGATAAACCATTTGGGGACCACATTGTTGTTGTACTGTACCATTTTTACTTAAAGAAACTTACTTTTACCAAAAAAAAAAAAAAAACTGTGCAAAACAGCTAAATTTTGAACGTTTTCAAAATTCGAAAAAACCTGTCCCAAACGTTGGTCTAGACCCAAGCATTTATGTGGTATATTTGCTAAGCGTAATAATAACTACAAGTTAGTATAAAAGGGAAACAAACTTGTTTTAATAAAACCGTGCAAAACAGCTAAATTTTGAGCATTCTCAGAATTCGACGAAAATTGATCCAAACGTGGGTCTAGACCCAAGAATTTGTGTGTTAAATTTCCTAAATGTAATAATAACTACAAGTTAATATAAAAGGGAAACAAACTTGTTTTAATAAAACCGTGTAAATCAGCTAACTTATGAACGTTCTCAGAATTCGATGAAACTTGACCCAGTCGCAAGTCTAGACCCAAGCATTTGTGTTGTAAATTTGCTAATCGTAATAATAACTACAAGTTAGTATAAAAGGAAAACCAAGTTGTTTTAATAAACCCGTGCAAACCAGCTAAATTTTGAACGGTCTCAGAATTCGACGAAACTTGACCCAAACGTTGGTCTAGACCCAAACATCTATGTTGTAATTTGCTAAGCGTAATAATGACTCAAAGTTAGTATAAAAGGGAAACAAACTTGTTTTAATAAAACCGTGCAAAACAGCTAAATTTTGAGCATTCTCACAATTCGACAAAACTTGACCCAAACGTAGGTCTAGATCCAAGAATTTGTGTGTTAAATTTCTAAGCGTAATAATAATTACAAGTTAGTATAAAAGGGAAACAAAATTGCTTTAATAAACCGTGCAGAACAGCTAAATTTTGAACGTTCTCAAAATTTTACGAAACTTGACCCAAACATAGATCGAGACCCAAGCGTTTGTGTTATACATTTGCTAATCGTAATAATAACTACAAGTTAGTATAAAAGGGAAACAAACTTGTTTTAATAAAACCGTGCAAAACAGCTAACTTTTGAACGTTCTCAGGATTCAACGAAACTTGACCCAATCGTAGGTCTAGACCCAAGAATATATGTGGTAAAATTTCTAAGCGTAATAATACCTACAAGTTAGTATAAAAGAGAAACAAACTTGCTTTAATAAAGCCGTGCAAAACACCTAAATTTTGAACATTATCAGAATTCGACGAAACCTGTCTCAAACGTTGGACTAGACCCAAGCATTTGTGTGGTAAATTTGCTAAGCGTAATAATAACAACAAGTTAGTGTAAAAGGGAAACAAACTTGTTTTAATAATGTCGTGCAAAACAGCTAATATTTGAACGTTCTCAGAATTCAACGAAACTTGACCCTATCCCAGGTCTAGACCCAAGCATTTTTATTGGAACATTGCCAAGCGTAATAATAACTACAAGTTAGAATAAAAAGGAAAAAAACTTGTTTCAATAAAACCGTCCAAAACAGCTAATTTTTGAACGTTCTCAAAATTCGACGATAAAAAGACCCAATCGTAGGTCTAGACCCTAGAATATCTGTGGTAAATTTTCTAAGTGTAATAATAACTACAAGTTAGTATAAAACGGTGACAAACTTGTTTTAATAAAACCGTGCAAAACAGCTAAATTTTGAGCATTCTCAGAATTCGACTAAACTTGATCCAAACATAGGTCTAGACCCAAGAATTTGTGTGTTAAATTTTCTAAGTGTAATAATGACTACAAGTTAATATAAAAGGGAAACAAACTTGATTTAATAAAACCGTGCAAAACAGCTAAATTTTGGACGGTATCAGAATTCGACGAAACTTGACCCAAACGTTGGTCTAGACCAAAGCATTTGTGTTGTAAATTTGCTAAGCATAATAATAACTACAAGTTAGTATAAAAGGGAAACAAAATTGTTTTAATAAAACCGTTCAAAACAGCTAAATTTTGAGCATTCTCAGAATTCGACGAAACTTGACCCAAACGTAGGTCTAGATCCAAGAATTTGTGTGTTAAATTTCTAAGCATACTAATAAGAACAACTTAGTATAATAGGGAAACAAACTTACTTTAATAAAACCGTTCAGAACAGCTAAATTTTGAACGTTCTCAAAATTTTACGAAACTTGAACCAAACATAGATCTAGACCCAAGCATTTCTGTTATACATTTGCTAAGCGTTATAATAACTACAAGTTAGTATAAAAGGAAAATAAACTTGCTTTAATTAAACCGTGCAAAACATCGATCTGGGTTGAATGGCTGTACCAGGGACGCCTACAATGCACCTCTATATGGACGATTACGGACCAAGGCGGCTCATGGGGATGGAGGAAAATCCTCCGATTACGGATGTTTCTCCGAACCATGGTGGACTACCGGATTGGAGATGGAGGAATTTCTTCTTGTGGCAGGATCCGTGGCACCACCTTGGCCCTCTTTGTGACTCTTTCCCACGAGGACCGAGGCTACTTGGACTAGATGAATCATCCAGACTCAGCACGGTGATTCATGAAGCAGTATGGCAATGGCCGCTTATCACAGATCTATAGTGTTTGGAGATTACACATGTAGTACCCACTATTCTTGGAGGGGAAGACCGTATAATTTGGAGATTTGAAAATGGTCGACCAACAACACAGGCTATTTACCAGTTATTCGACCCACCAGGCCCGAAAGTAGGCTGGTCTCCACTACTTTCGGGATCACTTAAAATCGCACGTCACATATTTATTCTATGGCTTGCCATCCAAGGCAAGCTGGCTACGACAGATAAACAATGGCTTGCTCACCTTGGCCCATGTATCTTATGCAATGAAGGAATGACAGAGACACATGCAATTTATTCTTCCAATGCAGATTTAGTCGAAGATGTCTCACAGAAATTCGAAGAACAATACGGTTCTTGTGGCCCAATAGAGAGTGGAAAGATGACATTACATGGGCTTCACGGAGATGGAGGGGTAAACACATCATCAACATGTCTTATAGAGCACTACTTGCATCATGTGTATACCACATTTGGAAGGAAAGAAACCTTAGACGATTCGATCACACCGAGAGGACGCCTACCACCATAGCATTACTGATCATTGAGGACATTAGACAGCGAATCCATAGCATCACACTAACTAGATCAGTCAGCACACGTGCTTTATATCGATTATGGCGAATCCCTTGGCCTGTCGAGGGATAAACCATTTGGGGACCACATTGTTGTTGTATTGTACCATTTTTACTTAAAGAAACTTACTTTTACCAAAAAAAAAAAAAACTGTGCAAAACAGCTAAATTTTGAACGTTTTCAGAATTCGAAAAAACCTGTCCCAAACGTTGGTCTAGACCCAAGCATTTGTGTGGTATATTTGCTAAGCGTAATAATAACTACAAGTTAGTATAAAAGGGAAACAAACTTGTTTTAATAAAACCGTGCAAAACAGCTAAATTTTGAGCATTCTCAGAATTCGACGAAAATTGATCCAAACGTAGGTCTAGACCCAAGAATTTGTGTGTTAAATTTTCTAAATGTAATAATAACTACAAGTTAATATAAAAGGGAAACAAACTTGTTTTAATAAAACCGTGTAAAACAGCTAACTTATGAACGTTCTCAGAATTCGATGAAACTTGACCCAGTCGCAAGTCTAGACCCAAGTATTTGTGTTGTAAATTTGCTAATCGTAATAATAACTACAAGTTAGTATAAAAGGAAAACCAACTTGTTTTAATAAACCCGTGCAAACCAGCTAAATTTTGAACGGTCTCAGAATTCGACGAAACTTGACCCAAACGTTGGTCTAGACCCAAACATCTATGTTGTAATTTGCAAAGCGTAATAATGACTCAAAGTTAGTATAAAAGGGAAACAAACTTGTTTTAATAAAACCGTGCAAAACAGCTAAATTTTGAGCATTCTCACAATTCGACAAAACTTGACCCAAACGTAGGTCTAGATCCAAGAATTTGTGTGTTAAATTTCTAAGCGTAATAATAATTACAAGTTAGTATAAAAGGGAAACAAAATTGCTTTAATAAACCGTGCAGAACAGCTAAATTTTGAACGTTCTCAAAATTTTACGAAACTTGACCCAAACATAGATCGAGACCCAAGCGTTTGTGTTATACATTTGCTAATCGTAATAATAACTACAAGTTAGTATAAATGGGAAACAAACTTGTTTTAATAAAACCGTGCAAAACAGCTAACTTTTGAACGTTCTCAGGATTCAACGAAACTTGACCC
Organism: Sesamum indicum; assembly: GCF_026168435.1. Taxonomy (NCBI): domain Eukaryota; kingdom Viridiplantae; phylum Streptophyta; class Magnoliopsida; order Lamiales; family Pedaliaceae; genus Sesamum; species Sesamum indicum. The sequence continues at coordinate 12,342,264 of NC_142664.1, read as the reverse complement.
AATCGTAGGTCTAGACCCAAGAATATATGTGGTAAAATTTCTAAGCGTAATAATACCTACAAGTTAGTATAAAAGAGAAACAAACTTGCTTTAATAAAGCCGTGCAAAACAGCTAAATTTTGAATGTTCTCTGAATTCGACGAAACCTGTCTCAAACGTTGGAATAGACCCAAGCATTTGTGTGGTAAATTTGCTAAGCGTAATAACAACAAGTTAGTGTAAAAGGGAAACAAACTTGTTTTAATAATGTCGTGCAAAACAGCTAATATTTGAACGTTCTCAGAATTCAACGAAACTTGACCCAATCCCAGGTCTAGACCCAAGCATTTTTATTGGAAAATTGCCAAGCGTAATAATAACTACAAGTTAGAATAAAAAGGAAAAAAACTTGTTTCAATAAAACCGTCCAAAACAGCTAATTTTTGAACGTTCTCAAAATTCGACGATAAAAAGACCCAATCGTAGGTCTAGACCCTAGAATATCTGTGGTAAATTTTCTAAGTGTAATAATAACTACAAGTTAGTATAAAAGGGACACAAACTTGTTTTAATAAAACCGTGCAAAACAGCTAAATTTTGAGCATTCTCAGAATTCGACTAAACTTGATCCAAACATAGGTCTAGACCCAAGAATTTGTGTGTTAAATTTCCTAAGTGTAATAATAACTACAAGTTAATATAAAAGGGAAACAAACTTGATTTAATAAAACCGTGCAAAACAGCTAAATTTTGGACGGTATCAGAATTCGACGAAACTTGACCCAAACGTTGGTCTAGACCAAAGCATTTGTGTTGTAAATTTGCTAAGCATAATAATAACTACAAGTTAGTATAAAAGAGAAACAAAATTGTTTTAATAAAACCGTTCAAAACAGCTAAATTTTGAGCATTCTCAGAATTCGACGAAACTTGACCCAAACGTAGGTCTAGATCCAAGAATTTGTGTGTTAAATTTCTAAGCATACTAATAAGAACAAATTAGTATAATAGGAAAACAAACTTACTTTAATAAAACCGTGCAGAACAGCTAAATTTTGAACGTTCTCAAAATTTTACGAAACTTGAACCAAACATAGATCTAGACCCAAGCATTTCTGTTATACATTTGCTAAGCGTTATAATAACTACAAGTTAGTATAAAAGGAAAATAAACTTGCTTTAATAAAACCGTGCAAAACATCGATCTGGGTTGAATGGCTGTACCAGGGATGCCTACAATGCACCTCTATATGGACGATTACGGACCAAGGCGGCTCATGGGGATGGAGGAAAATCCTCCGATTACGGATGTTTCTCCGAACCATGGTGGACTACCGGATTGGAGATGGAGGAATTTCTTCTTGTGGCAGGATCCGTGGCACCACCTTGGCCCTGTTTGTGACTCTTTCCCACGAGGACCGAGGCTACTTGGACTAGATGAATCATCCAGACTCAACACGGTGATTCATGAAGGAGTAAGGCAATGGCCGCTTATCACAGATCTAGAGTGTTTGGAGATTACACATGTAGTACCCACTATTCTTGGAGGGGAAGACCGTATAATTTGGAGATTTGAAAATGGTCGACCAACAACACAGGCTATTTACCAGTTATTCGACCCACCAGGACCGAAAGTAGGCTGGTCTCCACTACTTTCGGGATCACTTAAAATCGCACGTCACATATTTATTCTATGGCTTGCCATCCAAGGCAAGCTGGCTACGACAGATAAACAATGGCTTGCTCACCTTGGCCCATGTATCTTATGCAATGAAGGAATGACAGAGACACATGCACATTTGTTCTTCCAATGCAGATTTAGTCGAAGATGTCTCACAGAAATTCGAAGAACAATACGGTTCTTGTGGCCCAATAGAGAGTGGAAAGATGACATTACATGGGCTTCACGGAGATGGAGGGGTAAACACATCATCAACATGTCTTATAGAGCACTACTTGCATCATGTGTATACCACAATTGGAAGGAAAGAAACCTTAGACGATTCGATCACACCGAGAGGACGCCTACCACCATAGCGTTACTGATCATTGAGGACATTAGACAGCGAATCCATAGCATCACACTAACTAGATCAGTCAGCACACGTGCTTTATATCGATTATGGCGAATCCCTTGGCCTGTCGAGGGATAAACCATTTGGGGACCACATTGTTATTGTACTGTACCATTTTTACTTAAAGAAACTTACTTTTACCAAAAAAAAAAAAAACTGTGCAAAACAGCTAAATTTTGAACGTTTTCAGAATTCGAAAAAACCTGTCCCAAACGTTGGTCTAGACCCAAGCATTTGTGTGGTATATTTGCTAAGCGTAATAATAACTACAAGTTAGTATAAAAGGGAAACAAACTTGTTTTAATAAAACCGTGCAAAACAGCTAAATTTTGAGCATTCTCAGAATTCGACGAAAATTGATCCAAACGTAGGTCTAGACCCAAGAATTTGTGTGTTAAATTTCCTAAATGTAATAATAAATACAAGTTAATATAAAAGGAAAATAAACTTGTTTTAATAAAACCGTGTAAAACAGCTAACTTATGAACGTTCTCAGAATTCGATGAAACTTGACCCAGTCGCAAGTCTAGACCCAAGCATTTGTGTTGTAAATTTGCTAATCGTAATAATAACTACAAGTTTGTACAAAAGGAAAACCAACTTGTTTTAATAAACCCGTGCAAACCAGCTAAATTTTGAACGGTCTCAGAATTCGACGAAACTTGACCCAAACGTTGGTCTAGACCCAAACATCTATGTTGTAATTTGCTAAGCGTAATAATGACTCAAAGTTAGTATAAAAGGGAAACAAACTTGTTTTAATAAAACCGTGCAAAACAGCTAAATTTTGAGCATTCTCACAATTCGACAAAACTTGACCCAAACGTAGGTCTAGATCCAAGAATTTGTGTGTTAAATTTCTAAGCGTAATAATAATTACAAGTTAGTATAAAAGGGAAACAAAATTGCTTCAATAAACCGTGCAGAACAGCTAAATTTTGAACGTTCTCAAAATTTTACGAAACTTGACCCAAACATAGATCGAGACCCAAGCGTTTGTGTTATACATTTGCTAATCGTAATAATAACTACAAGTTATTATAAAAGGGAAACAAACTTGTTTTAATAAAACCGTGCAAAACAGCTAACTTTTGAAACGTTCTCAGGATTCGACAAAACTTTACCCAATCGTAGATCTAGACCCAAGAATATATGTGGTAAAATTTCTAAGCGTAATAATACCTACAAGTTAGTATAATAGAGAAACAAACTTGCTTTAATAAAGCCGTGCAAAACAGCTAAATTTTGAACGTTCTTAGAATTCGACGAAACCTGTCTCAAACGTTGGACTAGACCCAAGCATTTGTGTGGTAAATTTGCTAAGCGTAATAATAACAACAAGTTAGCGTAAAAGGGAAACAAACTTGTTTTAATAATGTCGTGCAAAACAGCTAATATTTGAACGTTCTCAGAATTCAACGAAACTTGACCCAATCCCAGGTCTAGACCCAAGCATTTTTATTGGAAAATTGCCAAGCGTAATAATAACTACAAGTTAGTATAAAAAGGAAAAAAACTTGTTTCAATAAAATCGTCCAAAACAGCTAATTTTTGAACGTTCTCAAAATTCGACGATAAAAAGACCCAATCGTAGGTCTAGACCCTAGAATATCTGTGGTAAATTTTCTAAGCGTAATAATAACTACAAGTTAGTATAAAAGGGAAACAAACTTGTTTTAATAAAACCGTGCAAAACAGCTAAATTTTGAGCATTCTCACAATTCGACAAAACTTGACCCAAACGTAGGTCTAGATCCAAGAATTTGTGTGTTAAATTTCTAAGCGTAATAATAATTACAAGTTAGTATAAAAGGGAAACAAAATTGCTTTAATAAACCGTGCAGAACAGCTAAATTTTGAACGTTCTCAAAATTTTACGAAACTTGACCCAAACATAGATCGAGACCCAAGCGTTTGTGTTATACATTTGCTAATCGTAATAATAACTACAAGTTAGTATAAATGGGAAACAAACTTGTTTTAATAAAACCGTGCAAAACAGCTAACTTTTGAACGTTCTCAGGATTCAACGAAACTTGACCCAATCGTAGGTCTAGACCCAAGAATATATGTGGTAAAATTTCTAAGCGTAATAATACCTACAAGTTAGTATAAAAGAGAAACAAACTTGCTTTAATAAAGCCGTGCAAAACAGCTAAATTTTGAATGTTCTCTGAATTCGACGAAACCTGTCTCAAACGTTGGAATAGACCCAAGCATTTGTGTGGTAAATTTGCTAAGCGTAATAACAACAAGTTAGTGTAAAAGGGAAACAAACTTGTTTTAATAATGTCGTGCAAAACAGCTAATATTTGAACGTTCTCAGAATTCAACGAAACTTGACCCAATCCCAGGTCTAGACCCAAGCATTTTTATTGGAAAATTGCCAAGCGTAATAATAACTACAAGTTAGAATAAAAAGGAAAAAAACTTGTTTCAATAAAACCGTCCAAAACAGCTAATTTTTGAACGTTCTCAAAATTCGACGATAAAAAGACCCAATCGTAGGTCTAGACCCTAGAATATCTGTGGTAAATTTTCTAAGTGTAATAATAACTACAAGTTAGTATAAAAGGGACACAAACTTGTTTTAATAAAACCGTGCAAAACAGCTAAATTTTGAGCATTCTCAGAATTCGACTAAACTTGATCCAAACATAGGTCTAGACCCAAGAATTTGTGTGTTAAATTTCCTAAGTGTAATAATAACTACAAGTTAATATAAAAGGGAAACAAACTTGATTTAATAAAACCGTGCAAAACAGCTAAATTTTGGACGGTATCAGAATTCGACGAAACTTGACCCAAACGTTGGTCTAGACCAAAGCATTTGTGTTGTAAATTTGCTAAGCATAATAATAACTACAAGTTAGTATAAAAGAGAAACAAAATTGTTTTAATAAAACCGTTCAAAACAGCTAAATTTTGAGCATTCTCAGAATTCGACGAAACTTGACCCAAACGTAGGTCTAGATCCAAGAATTTGTGTGTTAAATTTCTAAGCATACTAATAAGAACAAATTAGTATAATAGGAAAACAAACTTACTTTAATAAAACCGTGCAGAACAGCTAAATTTTGAACGTTCTCAAAATTTTACGAAACTTGAACCAAACATAGATCTAGACCCAAGCATTTCTGTTATACATTTGCTAAGCGTTATAATAACTACAAGTTAGTATAAAAGGAAAATAAACTTGCTTTAATAAAACCGTGCAAAACATCGATCTGGGTTGAATGGCTGTACCAGGGATGC